>NW_027490138.1:677421-977421 GCF_050948175.1 Xylocopa sonorina | reverse complement strand
CGTAGCAATAGCTTTCTAATGCTTCCTAAAACGCGATATCGCATCTCATTTCTATGTTTCATGGTAAGATATAACATGATTTGCGAAGTGTCATGTATTCCTCGTCTACACTTCAAATGAATGTGAATGCGATACTTCCCCGCTAGGAAATAGCGTTTGCAGATGTCTACGTATCGTAGCAATAGCTTTCTAATGCTTCTTAAAACGCGATATCGCATCTCATTTCTATGTTTCATGGTAAGATATAAGATGATTAGCTATGTGTCATGTATTCCTCGTCTACACTTCAAATGAATGTAAATGCGACACTTCCTTGTTAGGAAATAGCGTCTGCAGATGTCTGGGTATCGTAGCAATAGAGTTCTAATGCTTCTTAAAACGCGATATCGCATCTCATTTCTATGTTTCATGGTAAGATATAACATGATTTGCGAAGTGTCATGTATTCCTCGTCTACACTTCAAATGAATGTGAATGCGATACTTCCCCGCTAGGAAATAGCGTTTGCAGATGTCTACGTATCGTAGCAATAGCTTTCTAATGCTTCTTAAAACGCGATATCGCATCTCATTTCTATGTTTCATGGTAAGATATAAGATGATTAGCTATGTGTCATGTATTCCTCGTCTACACTTCAAATGAATGTAAATGCGACACTTCCTTGTTAGGAAATAGCGTCTGCAGATGTCTGGGTATCGTAGCAATAGAGTTCTAATGCTTCTTAAAACGCGATATCGCATCTCATTTCTATGTTTCATGGTAAGATATAAGATGATTAGCTATGTGTCATGTATTCCTCGTCTACACTTCAAATGAATGTAAATGCGACACTTTCTCGCTAGGAAATAGCGTCTGCAGATGTCTAGGTATCGTAGCAATAGAGTTCTTATGATTCTTAAAACGCGATATCGCGTCTCATTTCTATGTTTCATGGTAAGATATAACATGATTTGCGAAGTGTTATGTATTCCTCGTCTACACTTCAAATGAATGTGAATGCGATACTTCCTCGCTAGGAAATAGCGTTTGCAGATGTCTACGTATCGTAGCAATAGCTTTCTAATGCTTCTTAAAACGCGATATCGCATCTCATTTCTATGTTTCATGGTAAGATATAACATGATTTGCGAAGTGTCATGTATTCCTCGTCTACACTTCAAATGAATGTGAATGCGATACTTCCTCGCTAGGAAATAGCGTTTGCAGATGTCTACGTATCGTAGCAATGGATTTCTAATGCTTTTTAAAACGGCGATATCGCATCTCATTTCTATGTTTCATGGTAAGATATAATATGATTTGCGAAGTGTTATGTATTCCTCGTCTACACCTCAAATGAATGTAAATGCGACACTTCCTTGCAGGGAAATAGCGTTTGCAGATGTCTACGTATCGAAGCAATAGAGTTCAAATGCTCCTTAAAACGAGATATTGCATCTCATATCTATGTTTCATGATAAGATATAATATTCATTGCGAATTATTATGTATTCCTCGTCTAGACTTCAAATGAATGTGAATGCGACACTTCCTTGCAAGGGAATAGCGTTTGCAGATGTCTACGTATCGAAGCAATAGAGTTCAAATGCTTCTTAAAACGAGATATTGCACCTCATATTTATGTTTCATGATAAGATATAATATTCATTGCGAAGTGTTATGCTTTTCCTCGTCTACGGTTCAAATGAATGTAAATGCGACACTTCCTTGCAAGGAAATAGCGTTTGCAAATGTCTACCTATCGTAGCAATAGTGTTCTAATTCTTCTTAAAACGCGATATCGCATCTCATTTCTATGTTTCATGGTAAGGTATAATATGATTTGCGAAGTGTTATGTATACCTCGTGTACACCTCAAATGAATGTAAATGCGACACTTCCTTGCAAGGAAATAGCGTTTGCAAATGTCTACCTATCGTAGCAATAGTGTTCTAATTCTTCTTAAAATGCGATATCGCATCTCATTTCTATGTTTCATGGTAAGGTATAATATGATTTGCGAAGTGTTATGTATTCCTCGTCTACACTTCAAATGAATGTAAATGCGACACTTCCTTGCAAGGAAATAGCGTTTGCAGATGTCTACGTATCGAAGCAATAGTGTTCAAATGCTTCTTAAAACGAGATATTGCATCTCATATCTATGCTTCATGATAAGATATAATATTCATTGCCAAGTGTTATGCTTTTCCTCGTCTACGGTTCAAATGAATGTAAATGCGACACTTGCTTGCAAGGAAATAGCGTTTGCAGATGTCTGCGTATCGTAGCAATGGATTTCTGATGCTTCTTAAAACGCGATATCGCATCTCATTCCTATGTTTTATGGTAAGATATAATATGATTTGCGAAGTGTTATGTATTCCTCGTCTACACTTCAAATGAATGTAAATGCGACACTTCCTTGCAAGGAAATAGCGTTTGCAGATGTCTACGTATCGAAGCAATAGTGTTCAAATGCTTCTTAAAACGGGATATTGCATCTCATATCTATGCTTCATGATAAGATATAATATTCATTGCGAATTGTTATGCTTTTCCTCGTCTACTTTTCAAATGAATGTAAATGCGACACTTCCTTGCAAGGAAGTAGCGTTTGCAGATGTCTACGTATCGTAGCAATAGAGGTCATATGATTCTTAAAACGCGATATCGCATCTCATTTCTATGCTTCATGGTAAGATATAACATGATTTGCGAAGTGTTATGTATTCCTCGTCTACACTTCAAATGAATGTAAATGCGACCCTTCCTTGCAAGGAAATAGCGTTTGCAGATATCTAGGTATCGTAGCAATAGAGTTTTAATGCTTCTTAAAACGCGATATCGCATCTCATTTCTATGTTTCATGGTAAAGTATAATATGATTTGCGAAGTGTTATGCATTCCTCGTCTACGATTCAAATGAAAGTAAATGCGACACTTCCTTGCTAGGAAATAGCGTCTGCAGATGTCTAGGTATCGTAGCAATAGAGTTCTAATGCTTCTTAAAACGCGATATCGCATCTCATTTCTATGTTTCATGGTAAGATGTAATATGATTTGCGAAGTGTCATGTATTCCTCGTCTACACATCAAATGAATGTAAATGCGACACTTCCTTGCTAGGAAATAGCGTCTGCAGATGTCTACGTATCGAAGCAATAGAGTTTGAATGCTTCTTAAAACGAGATACTGCATCTCATATCTATGTTTTATGATAAGATATAATATTCATAGCGAAGTGTTATGCATTCCTCGTCTACGATTCAAATGAAAGTAAATGCGACACTTCCTTGCAAGGAAATAGCGTTTGCAGATGTCTACGTATCGTAAAAATAGAGTTCTTATGATTCTTGAAACGCGATATCGCATCTCATTTCTATGTTTCATGGTAAGATATAATATGACTTGCGAAGTGTTATGTATTCCTCGTCTACACTTCAAATGAATGTAAATACGACACTTCCTTGCAAGGAAATAGCGTTTGCAAATATCTGCCTATCGTAGCAATAGTATTCTAATGCTTCTTAAAATGCGATATCGCATCTCATTTCTATGTTTCATGGTGAGATACAATATGATTTGCGAACTGTTATGTATTCCTCGTCTACACCTCAAATGAATGTAAATGCGACACTTCCTTGCAGGGAAATAGCGTTTGCAGATGTCTACGTATCGAAGCAATAGAGTTCAAATGCTTCTTAAAACGAGATATTGCATCTCATATCTATGTTTCATGATAAGATATAATATTCATTGCGAAGTGTTATGCATTCCTCGTCTACGATTCAAATGAATGTAAATGCGACACTTCCTTGCAAGGAAATAGCGTTTGCAGATGTCTACGTATCGAAGCAATAGTGTTCTAAAGCTTCTTAAATCGCGATATCGCATCTCATTTCTATGTTTCATGGTAAGATATAATATGATTTGCGAGGTATCACGTATTCCCCGTCTACACTTCAAATGAATGTAAATGCGACACTTCCTTGCAAGGAAATAGCGTTTGCAGATGTCTACGTATAGTAGCAATAGAGTTCTAATGCTTCTTAAAACGCGATATCGCATCTCATTTCTATGTTTCATGGTAAGATATAATATGATTTGCGAAGTGTTATGTATTCCTCGTCTACACTTCAAATGTATGTAAATGCGACACTTCCTTGCAAGGAAATAGCGTTTGCAGATGTCTACGTATCGAAGCAATAGAGTTCAAATGCTTCTTAAAACGCGATATCGCATCTCATTTCTATGTTTCATGGTAAGATATAATATGATTTGCGAAGTGTTATGCATTCCTCGTCTACGATTCAAATGAACGTAAATGCGACACCTCCTTCCAAGGAAATAGCGTTTGCAGATGTCTACGTATCGTAACAATAGAGTTCTTATGATACTTAAAACGCGATATCGCATCTCATTTCTATGATTCATGGTAAGATATAATATGATTTGCGAAGTGTTATGTATTCCTCGTCTACACTTCAAATGAATGTGAATGCGATACTTCCTCGCTAGGAAATAGCGTTTGCAGATGTCTACGTATCGTAGCAATAGCTTTCTAATGCTTCCTAAAACGCGATATCGCATCTCATTTCTATGCTTCATGGTAAGATATAACATGATTTGCGAAGTGTCATGTATTCCTCGTCTACACTTCAAATGAATGTGAATGCGATACTTCCCCGGTAGGAAATAGCGTTTGCAGATGTCTACGTATCGTAGCAATAGCTTTCTAATGCTTCTTAAAACGCGATATCGCATCTCATTTCTATGTTTCATGGTAAGATATAAGATGATTAGCTATGTGTCATGTATTCCTCGTCTACACTTCAAATGAATGTAAATGCGACACTTCCTTGTTAGGAAATAGCGTCTGCAGATGTCTGGGTATCGTAGCAATAGAGTTCTAATGCTTCTTAAAACGCGATATTGCATCTCATTTCTACGTTTCATGGTAAAATGTAATATGATTTGCGAAGTGTTATGCATTCCTCGTCTACGATTCAAATGAAAGTAAATGCGACACTTCCTTGCAAGGAAATAGCGTTTGCGGATGTCTACGTATCGTAGCAATAGATTTCTAATGCTTCTTAAAACGCGATATCGCACCTCATTTCTATGTTTCATGGTAAGATATAATATGATTTGCGAAGTGTTATGTATTCTTCGTCTACACCTCAAATGAATGTAAATGCGACACTTCCTTGCAGGGAAATAGCGTTTGCAGATGTCTACGTATCGAAGCAATAGGGTTCAAATGCTTCTTAAAACGAGATATCGCATCTCATTTCTATGTTTCATGGTAAGATATAATATGATTTGCAAAGTGTTATGTATTCCTTGTCTCAACTTCAAATGAATGTAAATGCGACACTTCCTTGCAAGGAAATAGCGTTTGCAGATGTCTACGTATCGAAGCAATAGAGTTCAAATGCTTCTTAAAACGAGATATTGCATCTCATATCTATGTTTCTTGATAGGATATAATATTCATTGCGAATTGTTATGCATTCGTCGTCTGCGATTCAAACGAATGTAAATGCGACACTTCCTTGCAAGGAATGGATTTCTGATGCCTCTTAAAACGCGATATCGCATCTCATTTCTATGTTTTATGGTAAGATATAATATGATTTGCGAAGTGTTATGTATTCCTTGTCTACACTTCAAATGAATGTAAATGCGACACTTTCTTGCAAGGAAATAGCGTTTGCAGATGTCTACGTATCGTAGCAATGGATTTCTGTTGCTTCTTAAAACGCGATATCGCATCTCATTTCTATGTTTTATGGTAAGATAATATATGATTTGCGAAGTGTTATGTATTCCTCGTCTACACTTCAAATGAATGTAAATGCGACACTTCCTTGCAAGGAAATAGCGTTTGCAGATGTCTACGTATCGAAGCAATAGTGTTCAAATGCTTCTTAAAACGAGATATTGCATCTCATATTTATGTTTCATGATAAGATATATTATTCATTGCGAAGTGTTATGCTTTTCCTCGTCTACGGTTCAAATGAATGTAAATGCGACACTTCCTTGCAAGGAAATAGCGTTTGCAAATGTCTACCTATCGTAGCAATAGTGTTCTAATTCTTCTTAAAACGCGATATCGCATCTCATTTCTATGTTTCATGGTAAGGTATAATATGATTTGCGAAGTGTTATGTATTCCTCGTCTACACTTCAAATGAATGTAAAAGCGACACTTCCTTGCAAGGAAATAGCGCTTGCAGATGTCTACGTATCGTAGCAATGGATTTCTGATGCTTCTTAAAACGCGATATCGCATCTCATTTCTATGTTTTATGGTAAGATATAATATGATTTGCGAAGTGTTATGTATTCCTCGTCTACACTTCAAATGAATGTAAATGCGACACTTCCTTGCAAGGAAATAGCGTTTGCAGATGTCTACGTATCGTAGCAATGGATTTCTGATGCTTCTTAAAACGCGATATCGCATCTCATTTCTATGTTTTATGGTAAGATATAATATGATTTGCGAAGTGTTATGTATTCCTCGTCTACACTTCAAATGAATGTGAATGCGATACTTCCTCGCTAGGAAATAGCGTTTGCAGATGTCTACGTATCGTAGCAATAGCTTTCTAATGCTTCTTAAAACGCGATATCGCATCTCATTTCTATGTTTCATGGTAAGATAGAAGATGATTAGCTATGTGTCATGTATTCCTCGTCTACACTTCAAATGAATGTAAATGCGACACTTCCTTGCAAGGAAATAGCGTTTGCAGATGTCTACGTATAGTAGCAATAGAGTTCTAATGCTTCTTAAAACGCGATATCGCATCTCATTTCTACGTTTCATGGTAAGATATAATATGATTTGCGAAGTGTTATGTATTCCTCGTCTACACCTCAAATGAATGTAAATGCGACACTTACTTGCAGGGAAATAGCGTTTGCAGATGTCTACGTATCGAAGCAATAGAGTTCAAATGCTTCTTAAAACGAGATATTGCATCTCATATCTATGTTTTATGGTAAGATATAATATGATTTGCGAAGTGTTATGTATTCCTCGTCTACACTTCAAATGAATGTAAATGCGACACTTTCTTGCAAGGAAATAGCGTTTGCAGATGTCTACGTATCGAAGCAATAGAGTTCAAATGCTTCTTAAAACGCGATATCGCATCTCATTTCTATGTTTCATGGTAAGATATAATATGATTTGCGAAGTGTTATGTATTCCTCGTCTACACTTCAAATGAATGTAAATGCGACACTTCCTTGCAAGGAAATAGCGTTTGCAGATGTCTAAGTATCGAAGCAATAGTGTTCAAATGCTTCTTAAAACGAGATATTGCATCTCATATTTATGTTTCATGATAAGATATATTATTCATTGCGAAGTGTTATGCTTTTCCTCGTCTACGGTTCAAATGAATGTAAATGCGACACTTCCTTGCAAGGAAATAGCGTTTGCAAATGTCTACCTATCGTAGCAATAGTGTTCTAATTCTTCTTAAAACGCGATATCGCATCTCATTTCTATGTTTCATGGTAAGGTATAATATGATTTGCGAAGTGTTATGTATTCCTCGTCTACACTTCAAATGAATGTAAAAGCGACACTTCCTTGCAAGGAAATAGCGCTTGCAGATGTCTACGTATCGTAGCAATGGATTTCTGATGCTTCTTAAAACGCGATATCGCATCTCATTTCTATGTTTTATGGTAAGATATAATATGATTTGCGAAGTGTTATGTATTCCTCGTCTACACTTCAAATGAATGTAAATGCGACACTTCCTTGCAAGGAAATAGCGTTTGCAGATGTCTACGTATCGTAGCAATGGATTTCTGATGCTTCTTAAAACGCGATATCGCATCTCATTTCTATGTTTTATGGTAAGATATAATATGATTTGCGAAGTGTTATGTATTCCTCGTCTACACTTCAAATGAATGTGAATGCGATACTTCCTCGCTAGGAAATAGCGTTTGCAGATGTCTACGTATCGTAGCAATAGCTTTCTAATGCTTCTTAAAACGCGATATCGCATCTCATTTCTATGTTTCATGGTAAGATAGAAGATGATTAGCTATGTGTCATGTATTCCTCGTCTACACTTCAAATGAATGTAAATGCGACACTTCCTTGCAAGGAAATAGCGTTTGCAGATGTCTACGTATAGTAGCAATAGAGTTCTAATGCTTCTTAAAACGCGATATCGCATCTCATTTCTACGTTTCATGGTAAGATATAATATGATTTGCGAAGTGTTATGTATTCCTCGTCTACACCTCAAATGAATGTAAATGCGACACTTACTTGCAGGGAAATAGCGTTTGCAGATGTCTACGTATCGAAGCAATAGAGTTCAAATGCTTCTTAAAACGAGATATTGCATCTCATATCTATGTTTTATGGTAAGATATAATATGATTTGCGAAGTGTTATGTATTCCTCGTCTACACTTCAAATGAATGTAAATGCGACACTTTCTTGCAAGGAAATAGCGTTTGCAGATGTCTACGTATCGAAGCAATAGAGTTCAAATGCTTCTTAAAACGCGATATCGCATCTCATTTCTATGTTTCATGGTAAGATATAATATGATTTGCGAAGTGTTATGTATTCCTCGTCTACACTTCAAATGAATGTAAATGCGACACTTCCTTGCAAGGAAATAGCGTTTGCAGATGTCTAAGTATCGAAGCAATAGTGTTCAAATGCTTCTTAAAACGAGATATTGCATCTCATATTTATGTTTCATGATAAGATATATTATTCATTGCGAAGTGTTATGCTTTTCCTCGTCTACGGTTCAAATGAATGTAAATGCGACACTTCCTTGCAAGGAAATAGCGTTTGCAAATGTCTACCTATCGTAGCAATAGTGTTCTAATTCTTCTTAAAACGCGATATCGCATCTCATTTCTATGTTTCATGGTAAGGTATAATATGATTTGCGAAGTGTTATGTATTCCTCGTCTACACTTCAAATGAATGTAAAAGCGACACTTCCTTGCAAGGAAATAGCGCTTGCAGATGTCTACGTATCGTAGCAATGGATTTCTGATGCTTCTTAAAACGCGATATCGCATCTCATTTCTATGTTTTATGGTAAGATATAATATGATTTGCGAAGTGTTATGTATTCCTCGTCTACACTTCAAATGAATGTAAATGCGACACTTCCTTGCAAGGAAATAGCGTTTGCAGATGTCTACGTATCGTAGCAATGGATTTCTGATGCTTCTTAAAACGCGATATCGCATCTCATTTCTATGTTTTATGGTAAGATATAATATGATTTGCGAAGTGTTATGTATTCCTCGTCTACACTTCAAATGAATGTGAATGCGATACTTCCTCGCTAGGAAATAGCGTTTGCAGATGTCTACGTATCGTAGCAATAGCTTTCTAATGCTTCTTAAAACGCGATATCGCATCTCATTTCTATGTTTCATGGTAAGATAGAAGATGATTAGCTATGTGTCATGTATTCCTCGTCTACACTTCAAATGAATGTAAATGCGACACTTCCTTGCAAGGAAATAGCGTTTGCAGATGTCTACGTATAGTAGCAATAGAGTTCTAATGCTTCTTAAAACGCGATATCGCATCTCATTTCTACGTTTCATGGTAAGATATAATATGATTTGCGAAGTGTTATGTATTCCTCGTCTACACCTCAAATGAATGTAAATGCGACACTTACTTGCAGGGAAATAGCGTTTGCAGATGTCTACGTATCGAAGCAATAGAGTTCAAATGCTTCTTAAAACGAGATATTGCATCTCATATCTATGTTTTATGGTAAGATATAATATGATTTGCGAAGTGTTATGTATTCCTCGTCTACACTTCAAATGAATGTAAATGCGACACTTTCTTGCAAGGAAATAGCGTTTGCAGATGTCTACGTATCGAAGCAATAGAGTTCAAATGCTTCTTAAAACGCGATATCGCATCTCATTTCTATGTTTCATGGTAAGATATAATATGATTTGCGAAGTGTTATGTATTCCTCGTCTACACTTCAAATGAATGTAAATGCGACACTTCCTTGCAAGGAAATAGCGTTTGCAGATGTCTAAGTATCGAAGCAATAGTGTTCAAATGCTTCTTAAAACGAGATATTGCATCTCATATTTATGTTTCATGATAAGATATATTATTCATTGCGAAGTGTTATGCTTTTCCTCGTCTACGGTTCAAATGAATGTAAATGCGACACTTCCTTGCAAGGAAATAGCGTTTGCAAATGTCTACCTATCGTAGCAATAGTGTTCTAATTCTTCTTAAAACGCGATATCGCATCTCATTTCTATGTTTCATGGTAAGGTATAATATGATTTGCGAAGTGTTATGTATTCCTCGTCTACACTTCAAATGAATGTAAAAGCGACACTTCCTTGCAAGGAAATAGCGCTTGCAGATGTCTACGTATCGTAGCAATGGATTTCTGATGCTTCTTAAAACGCGATATCGCATCTCATTTCTATGTTTTATGGTAAGATATAATATGATTTGCGAAGTGTTATGTATTCCTCGTCTACACTTCAAATGAATGTAAATGCGACACTTCCTTGCAAGGAAATAGCGTTTGCAGATGTCTACGTATCGTAGCAATGGATTTCTGATGCTTCTTAAAACGCGATATCGCATCTCATTTCTATGTTTTATGGTAAGATATAATATGATTTGCGAAGTGTTATGTATTCCTCGTCTACACTTCAAATGAATGTGAATGCGATACTTCCTCGCTAGGAAATAGCGTTTGCAGATGTCTACGTATCGTAGCAATAGCTTTCTAATGCTTCTTAAAACGCGATATCGCATCTCATTTCTATGTTTCATGGTAAGATAGAAGATGATTAGCTATGTGTCATGTATTCCTCGTCTACACTTCAAATGAATGTAAATGCGACACTTCCTTGCAAGGAAATAGCGTTTGCAGATGTCTACGTATAGTAGCAATAGAGTTCTAATGCTTCTTAAAACGCGATATCGCATCTCATTTCTACGTTTCATGGTAAGATATAATATGATTTGCGAAGTGTTATGTATTCCTCGTCTACACCTCAAATGAATGTAAATGCGACACTTACTTGCAGGGAAATAGCGTTTGCAGATGTCTACGTATCGAAGCAATAGAGTTCAAATGCTTCTTAAAACGAGATATTGCATCTCATATCTATGTTTTATGGTAAGATATAATATGATTTGCGAAGTGTTATGTATTCCTCGTCTACACTTCAAATGAATGTAAATGCGACACTTTCTTGCAAGGAAATAGCGTTTGCAGATGTCTACGTATCGAAGCAATAGAGTTCAAATGCTTCTTAAAACGCGATATCGCATCTCATTTCTATGTTTCATGGTAAGATATAATATGATTTGCGAAGTGTTATGTATTCCTCGTCTACACTTCAAATGAATGTAAATGCGACACTTCCTTGCAAGGAAATAGCGTTTGCAGATGTCTAAGTATCGAAGCAATAGTGTTCAAATGCTTCTTAAAACGAGATATTGCATCTCATATTTATGTTTCATGATAAGATATATTATTCATTGCGAAGTGTTATGCTTTTCCTCGTCTACGGTTCAAATGAATGTAAATGCGACACTTCCTTGCAAGGAAATAGCGTTTGCAAATGTCTACCTATCGTAGCAATAGTGTTCTAATTCTTCTTAAAACGCGATATCGCATCTCATTTCTATGTTTCATGGTAAGGTATAATATGATTTGCGAAGTGTTATGTATTCCTCGTCTACACTTCAAATGAATGTAAAAGCGACACTTCCTTGCAAGGAAATAGCGCTTGCAGATGTCTACGTATCGTAGCAATGGATTTCTGATGCTTTTTAAAACGCGATATCGCATCTCATTTCTATGTTTGATGGTAAGATATAATATGATTTGCGAAGTGTTATGTATTCCTCGTCTACACTTCAAATGAATGTAAATGCGACACTTCCTTGCAAGGAAATAGCGTTTGCAGATGTCTACGTATCGAAGCAATAGAGTTCAAATGCTTCTTAAAACGAGATATTGCATCTCATATCTATGTTTCATGATAAGATATAATATTCATTGCGAATTATTATGTATTCCTCGTCTAGACTTCAAATGAATGTAAATGCGACACTTCCTTGCCAGGAAATAGCGTCTGCAGATGTCTAGGTATCGTAGCAATAGAGTTCTAATGCTTCTTAAAACGCGATATCGCATCTCCTTTCTATATTTCATGGTAAGATATAATATGATTTGCGAAGTGTTATGTATTCCTCGTCTACACTTCAAATGTATGTAAATGCGACACTTCCTTGCAAGGAAATAGCGTTTGCAGATGTCTACGTATCGAAGCAATAGAGTTCAAATGCTTCTTAAACGCGATATCGCATCTCATTTCTATGTTTCATGGTAAGATATAATATGATTTGCGAAGTGTTATGCATTCCTCGTCTACGATTCAAATGAACGTAAATGCGACAGCTCCTTCCAAGGAAATAGCGTTTGCAGATGTCTACGTATCGTAACAATAGAGTTCTTATGATACTTAAAACGCGATATCGCATCTCATTTCTATGATTCATGGTAAGATATAATATGATTTGCGAAGTGTTATGTATTCCTCGTCTACACTTCAAATGAATGTGAATGCGATACTTCCTCGCTAGGAAATAGCGTTTGCAGATGTCTACGTATCGTAGCAATAGCTTTCTAATGCTTCCTAAAACGCGATATCGCATCTCATTTCTATGTTTCATGGTAAGATATAACATGATTTGCGAAGTGTCATGTATTCCTCGTCTACACTTCAAATGAATGTAAATGCGACACTTCCTTGCAAGGAAATAGCGTTTGCAGATGTCTACGTATCGAAGCAATAGTGTTCAAATGCTTCTTGAAACGAGATATTGCATCTCATATCTATGCTTCATGATAAGATATAACATTCATTGCGAAGTGTTATGCTTTTCCTCGTCTACGGTTCAAATGAATGTAAATGCGACACTTCCTTGCAAGGAAATAGCGTTTGCAGATGTCTAGGTATCGTAGCAATAGAGTTCTAATGCTTCTTAAAACGCGATATCGCATCTCCTTTCTATATTTCATGGTAAGATATAATATGATTTGCGAAGTGTTATGTATTCCTCGTCTACACTTCAAATGTATGTAAATGCGACACTTACTTGCAAGGAAATAGCGTTTGGAGATGTCTACGTATCGTAGCAATAGATTTCCAATGCCACTTAAAACGCGATATCGCATCTCATTTCTATGTTTCATGGTAAGATATAATACGATTTGCGAAGTGTTATGTATTCCTCGTCTACAATTCAAATGAATGTAAATGCGACACTTCCTTGGAAGGAAATAGCGTTTGCAGATGTCCACGTATCGAAGCAACAGAGTTCAAATGCTTCTTAAAACGCGATATCGCATCTCATTTCTATGTTTCATGGTAAGATATATTATGATTTGCGAAGTGTTATGTATTCCTCTTCTACACTTCAAATGAATGTAAATGCGACACTTACTTGCAAGGAAATAGCGTTTGCAGATGTCTACGTATCGTAGCAATAGAGTTCTTATGATTCTTAAAACGCGATATCGGATCTCATTTCTATGTTTCATGGTAAGATATAATATGATTTGCGAAGTGTTATGTATTCCTCGTCTACACTTCAAATGAATGTAAATGCGACACTACCCTGCTAGGAAATAGCGTCTGCAGATGTCTAGGTATCGTAGCAATAGAGTTCTTATGATTCTTAAAACGCGATATCGCATCTCATTTCTATGTTTCATGGTAAGATATAATATGATTTGCGAAGTGTTATGTATTCCTCGTCTACACTTCAAATGAGTGTGAATGCGAAGCTTCCTCGCTAGGAAATAGCGTTTGCAGATGTCCACGTATCTAGCAATAGATTTCTAATGCTTCTTAAAACGCGATATCGCATCTCATTTCTATGTTTCATGGTAAGATATAATATGATTTGCGAAGTGTCATGTATTCCTCGTCTACACTTCAAATGTATGTAAATGCGACACTTCCTTGCTAGGAAATAGCGTCTGCAGATGTCTAGGTATCGTAGCAATAGAGTTCTAATGCTTCTTCAAACGCGATATCGCATCTCATTTCAATGTTTCATGGTAAGATATAATATGAGTTGCGAAGTGTCATGTATTCCTCGTCTACACTTCAAATGAATGTGAATGCGACACTTCCTCGCTAGTAAATAGCGTTTGCAGATGTCTACGTATCGTAGCAATAGAGTTCTTATGATTCTTAAAACGCGATATCGCATCTCATTTCAATGTTTCATGGTAAGATATAATATGAGTTGCGAAGTGTCATGTATTCCTCGTCTACACTTCAAATGAATGTAAATGCGACACTTCCTCGCTAGGAAATAGCGTTTGCAGATGTCCACGTATCGTAGCAATAGATTTCTAATGCTTCTTAAAACGCGAAATCGCATCTCATTTCTATGTTTCATGGTAAGATATAATATGATTTGCGAAGTGTCATGTATTCCTCGTCTACACTTCAAATGAATGTAAATGCGACACTACCCTGCTAGGAAATAGCGTCTGCAGATGTCTAGGTATCGTAGCAATAGAGTTCTTATGATTCTTAAAACGCGATATCGCATCTCATTTCTATGTTCCATGGTAAGATATAATATGATTTGCGAAGTGTTATGTATTCCTCGTCTACACTTCAAATGAGTGTGAATGCGAAACTTCCTCGCTAGGAAATAGCGTTTGCAGATGTCCACGTATCGTAGCAATAGATTTCTAATGCTTCTTAAAACGCGATATCGCATCTCATTTCTATGTTTCATGGTAAGATATAATATGATTTGCGAAGTGTCATGTATTCCTCGTCTACACTTCAAATGTATGTAAATGCGACACTTCCTTGCTAGGAAATAGCGTTTGCAGATGTCTACGTATCGTAGCAATAGAGTTCTTATGATTCTTAAAACGCGATATCGCATCTCATTTCTATGTTTCATGGTAAGATATAATATGATTTGCAAAGTGTTATGTATTCCTTGTCTCAACTTCAAATGAATGTAAATGCGACACTTCCTTGCAAGGAAATAGCGTTTGCAGATGTCTACGTATCGTAGCAATGGATTTCTGTTGCTTCTTAAAACGCGATATCGCATCTCATTTCTATGTTTTATGGTAAGATAATATATGATTTGCGAAGTGTTATGTATTCCTCGTCTACACTTCAAATGAATGTAAATGCGACACTTCCTTGCAAGGAAATAGCGTTTGCAGATGTCTACGTATCGAAGCAATAGTGTTCAAATGCTTCTTAAAACGAGATATTGCATCTCATATTTATGTTTCATGATAAGATATATTATTCATTGCGAAGTGTTATGCTTTTCCTCGTCTACGGTTCAAATGAATGTAAATGCGACACTTCCTTGCAAGGAAATAGCGTTTGCAAATGTCTACCTATCGTAGCAATAGTGTTCTAATTCTTCTTAAAACGCGATATCGCATCTCATTTCTATGTTTCATGGTAAGGTATAATATGATTTGCGAAGTGTTATGTATTCCTCGTCTACACTTCAAATGAATGTAAAAGCGACACTTCCTTGCAAGGAAATAGCGCTTGCAGATGTCTACGTATCCTAGCAATGGATTTCTGATGCTTCTTAAAACGCGATATCGCATCTCATTTCTATGTTTTATGGTAAGATATAATATGATTTGCGAAGTGTTATGTATTCCTCGTCTACACTTCAAATGAATGTAAATGCGACACTTCCTTGCAAGGAAATAGCGTTTGCAGATGTCTACGTATCGTAGCAATGGATTTCTGATGCTTCTTAAAACGCGATATCGCATCTCATTTCTATGTTTTATGGTAAGATATAATATGATTTGCGAAGTGTTATGTATTCCTCGTCTACACTTCAAATGAATGTGAATGCGATACTTCCTCGCTAGGAAATAGCGTTTGCAGATGTCTACGTATCGTAGCAATAGCTTTCTAATGCTTCTTAAAACGCGATATCGCATCTCATTTCTATGTTTCATGGTAAGATAGAAGATGATTAGCTATGTGTCATGTATTCCTCGTCTACACTTCAAATGAATGTAAATGCGACACTTCCTTGCAAGGAAATAGCGTTTGCAGATGTCTACGTATAGTAGCAATAGAGTTCTAATGCTTCTTAAAACGCGATATCGCATCTCATTTCTACGTTTCATGGTAAGATATAATATGATTTGCGAAGTGTTATGTATTCCTCGTCTACACCTCAAATGAATGTAAATGCGACACTTCCTTGCAGGGAAATAGCGTTTGCAGATGTCTACGTATCGAAGCAATAGAGTTCAAATGCTTCTTAAAACGAGATATTGCATCTCATATCTATGTCTTATGGTAAGATATAATATGATTTGCGAAGTGTTATGTATTCCTCGTCTACACTTCAAATGAATGTAAATGCGACACTTTCTTGCAAGGAAATAGCGTTTGCAGATGTCTACGTATCGAAGCAATAGAGTTCAAATGCTTCTTAAAACGAGATATTGCATCTCATATCTATGTTTCATGATAAGATATAATATTCATTGCGAATTATTATGTATTCCTCGTCTAGACTTCAAATGAATGTAAATGCGACACTTCCTTGCCAGGAAATAGCGTCTGCAGATGTCTAGGTATCGTAGCAATAGAGTTCTAATGCTTCTTAAAACGCGATATCGCATCTCCTTTCTATATTTCATGGTAAGATATAATATGATTTGCGAAGTGTTATGTATTCCTCGTCTACACTTCAAATGTATGTAAATGCGACACTTCCTTGCAAGGAAATAGCGTTTGCAGATGTCTACGTATCGAAGCAATAGAGTTCAAATGCTTCTTAAAACGCGATATCGCATCTCATTTCTATGTTTCATGGTAAGATATAATATGATTTGCGAAGTGTTATGCATTCCTCGTCTACGATTCAAATGAACGTAAATGCGACAGCTCCTTCCAAGGAAATAGCGTTTGCAGATGTCTACGTATCGTAACAATAGAGTTCTTATGATACTTAAAACGCGATATCGCATCTCATTTCTATGATTCATGGTAAGATATAATATGATTTGCGAAGTGTTATGTATTCCTCGTCTACACTTCAAATGAATGTGAATGCGATACTTCCTCGCTAGGAAATAGCGTTTGCAGATGTCTACGTATCGTAGCAATAGCTTTCTAATGCTTCCTAAAACGCGATATCGCATCTCATTTCTATGTTTCATGGTAAGATATAACATGATTTGCGAAGTGTCATGTATTCCTCGTCTACACTTCAAATGAATGTAAATGCGACACTTCCTTGCAAGGAAATAGCGTTTGCAGATGTCTACGTATCGAAGCAATAGTGTTCAAATGCTTCTTGAAACGAGATATTGCATCTCATATCTATGCTTCATGATAAGATATAACATTCATTGCGAAGTGTTATGCTTTTCCTCGTCTACGGTTCAAATGAATGTAAATGCGACACTTCCTTGCAAGGAAATAGCGTTTGCAGATGTCTAGGTATCGTAGCAATAGAGTTCTAATGCTTCTTAAAACGCGATATCGCATCTCCTTTCTATATTTCATGGTAAGATATAATACGATTTGCGAAGTGTTATGTATTCCTCGTCTACACTTCAAATGTATGTAAATGCGACACTTACTTGCAAGGAAATAGCGTTTGGAGATGTCTACGTATCGTAGCAATAGATTTCCAATGCCACTTAAAACGCGATATCGCATCTCATTTCTATGTTTCATGGTAAGATATAATACGATTTGCGAAGTGTTATGTATTCCTCGTCTACAATTCAAATGAATGTAAATGCGACACTTCCTTGGAAGGAAATAGCGTTTGCAGATGTCCACGTATCGAAGCAACAGAGTTCAAATGCTTCTTAAAACGCGATATCGCATCTCATTTCTATGTTTCATGGTAAGATATATTATGATTTGCGAAGTGTTATGTATTCCTCTTCTACACTTCAAATGAATGTAAATGCGACACTTACTTGCAAGGAAATAGCGTTTGCAGATGTCTACGTATCGTAGCAATAGAGTTCTTATGATTCTTAAAACGCGATATCGGATCTCATTTCTATGTTTCATGGTAAGATATAATATGATTTGCGAAGTGTTATGTATTCCTCGTCTACACTTCAAATGAATGTAAATGCGACACTACCCTGCTAGGAAATAGCGTCTGCAGATGTCTAGGTATCGTAGCAATAGAGTTCTTATGATTCTTAAAACGCGATATCGCATCTCATTTCTATGTTTCATGGTAAGATATAATATGATTTGCGAAGTGTTATGTATTCCTCGTCTACACTTCAAATGAGTGTGAATGCGAAGCTTCCTCGCTAGGAAATAGCGTTTGCAGATGTCCACGTATCGTAGCAATAGATTTCTAATGCTTCTTAAAACGCGATATCGCATCTCATTTCTATGTTTCATGGTAAGATATAATATGATTTGCGAAGTGTCATGTATTCCTCGTCTACACTTCAAATGTATGTAAATGCGACACTTCCTTGCTAGGAAATAGCGTCTGCAGATGTCTAGGTATCGTAGCAATAGAGTTCTAATGCTTCTTCAAACGCGATATCGCATCTCATTTCAATGTTTCATGGTAAGATATAATATGAGTTGCGAAGTGTCATGTATTCCTCGTCTACACTTCAAATGAATGTGAATGCGACACTTCCTCGCTAGTAAATAGCGTTTGCAGATGTCTACGTATCGTAGCAATAGAGTTCTTATGATTCTTAAAACGCGATATCGCATCTCATTTCAATGTTTCATGGTAAGATATAATATGAGTTGCGAAGTGTCATGTATTCCTCGTCTACACTTCAAATGAATGTAAATGCGACACTTCCTCGCTAGGAAATAGCGTTTGCAGATGTCCACGTATCGTAGCAATAGATTTCTAATGCTTCTTAAAACGCGAAATCGCATCTCATTTCTATGTTTCATGGTAAGATATAATATGATTTGCGAAGTGTCATGTATTCCTCGTCTACACTTCAAATGAATGTAAATGCGACACTACCCTGCTAGGAAATAGCGTCTGCAGATGTCTAGGTATCGTAGCAATAGAGTTCTTATGATTCTTAAAACGCGATATCGCATCTCATTTCTATGTTCCATGGTAAGATATAATATGATTTGCGAAGTGTTATGTATTCCTCGTCTACACTTCAAATGAGTGTGAATGCGAAACTTCCTCGCTAGGAAATAGCGTTTGCAGATGTCCACGTATCGTAGCAATAGATTTCTAATGCTTCTTAAAACGCGATATCGCATCTCATTTCTATGTTTCATGGTAAGATATAATATGATTTGCGAAGTGTCATGTATTCCTCGTCTACACTTCAAATGTATGTAAATGCGACACTTCCTTGCTAGGAAATAGCGTTTGCAGATGTCTACGTATCGTAGCAATAGAGTTCTTATGATTCTTAAAACGCGATATCGCATCTCATTTCTATGTTTCATGGTAAGATATAATATGATTTGCAAAGTGTTATGTATTCCTTGTCTCAACTTCAAATGAATGTAAATGCGACACTTCCTTGCAAGGAAATAGCGTTTGCAGATGTCTACGTATCGTAGCAATGGATTTCTGTTGCTTCTTAAAACGCGATATCGCATCTCATTTCTATGTTTTATGGTAAGATAATATATGATTTGCGAAGTGTTATGTATTCCTCGTCTACACTTCAAATGAATGTAAATGCGACACTTCCTTGCAAGGAAATAGCGTTTGCAGATGTCTACGTATCGAAGCAATAGTGTTCAAATGCTTCTTAAAACGAGATATTGCATCTCATATTTATGTTTCATGATAAGATATATTATTCATTGCGAAGTGTTATGCTTTTCCTCGTCTACGGTTCAAATGAATGTAAATGCGACACTTCCTTGCAAGGAAATAGCGTTTGCAAATGTCTACCTATCGTAGCAATAGTGTTCTAATTCTTCTTAAAACGCGATATCGCATCTCATTTCTATGTTTCATGGTAAGGTATAATATGATTTGCGAAGTGTTATGTATTCCTCGTCTACACTTCAAATGAATGTAAAAGCGACACTTCCTTGCAAGGAAATAGCGCTTGCAGATGTCTACGTATCCTAGCAATGGATTTCTGATGCTTCTTAAAACGCGATATCGCATCTCATTTCTATGTTTTATGGTAAGATATAATATGATTTGCGAAGTGTTATGTATTCCTCGTCTACACTTCAAATGAATGTAAATGCGACACTTCCTTGCAAGGAAATAGCGTTTGCAGATGTCTACGTATCGTAGCAATGGATTTCTGATGCTTCTTAAAACGCGATATCGCATCTCATTTCTATGTTTTATGGTAAGATATAATATGATTTGCGAAGTGTTATGTATTCCTCGTCTACACTTCAAATGAATGTGAATGCGATACTTCCTCGCTAGGAAATAGCGTTTGCAGATGTCTACGTATCGTAGCAATAGCTTTCTAATGCTTCTTAAAACGCGATATCGCATCTCATTTCTATGTTTCATGGTAAGATAGAAGATGATTAGCTATGTGTCATGTATTCCTCGTCTACACTTCAAATGAATGTAAATGCGACACTTCCTTGCAAGGAAATAGCGTTTGCAGATGTCTACGTATAGTAGCAATAGAGTTCTAATGCTTCTTAAAACGCGATATCGCATCTCATTTCTACGTTTCATGGTAAGATATAATATGATTTGCGAAGTGTTATGTATTCCTCGTCTACACCTCAAATGAATGTAAATGCGACACTTCCTTGCAGGGAAATAGCGTTTGCAGATGTCTACGTATCGAAGCAATAGAGTTCAAATGCTTCTTAAAACGAGATATTGCATCTCATATCTATGTCTTATGGTAAGATATAATATGATTTGCGAAGTGTTATGTATTCCTCGTCTACACTTCAAATGAATGTAAATGCGACACTTTCTTGCAAGGAAATAGCGTTTGCAGATGTCTACGTATCGAAGCAATAGAGTTCAAATGCTTCTTAAAACGAGATATTGCATCTCATATCTATGTTTCATGATAAGATATAATATTCATTGCGAATTATTATGTATTCCTCGTCTAGACTTCAAATGAATGTAAATGCGACACTTCCTTGCCAGGAAATAGCGTCTGCAGATGTCTAGGTATCGTAGCAATAGAGTTCTAATGCTTCTTAAAACGCGATATCGCATCTCCTTTCTATATTTCATGGTAAGATATAATATGATTTGCGAAGTGTTATGTATTCCTCGTCTACACTTCAAATGTATGTAAATGCGACACTTCCTTGCAAGGAAATAGCGTTTGCAGATGTCTACGTATCGAAGCAATAGAGTTCAAATGCTTCTTAAAACGCGATATCGCATCTCATTTCTATGTTTCATGGTAAGATATAATATGATTTGCGAAGTGTTATGCATTCCTCGTCTACGATTCAAATGAACGTAAATGCGACAGCTCCTTCCAAGGAAATAGCGTTTGCAGATGTCTACGTATCGTAACAATAGAGTTCTTATGATACTTAAAACGCGATATCGCATCTCATTTCTATGATTCATGGTAAGATATAATATGATTTGCGAAGTGTTATGTATTCCTCGTCTACACTTCAAATGAATGTGAATGCGATACTTCCTCGCTAGGAAATAGCGTTTGCAGATGTCTACGTATCGTAGCAATAGCTTTCTAATGCTTCCTAAAACGCGATATCGCATCTCATTTCTATGTTTCATGGTAAGATATAACATGATTTGCGAAGTGTCATGTATTCCTCGTCTACACTTCAAATGAATGTGAATGCGATACTTCCCCGCTAGGAAATAGCGTTTGCAGATGTCTACGTATCGTAGCAATAGCTTTCTAATGCTTCTTAAAACGCGATATCGCATCTCATTTCTATGTTTCATGGTAAGATATAACATGATTTGCGAAGTGTTATGTATTCCTCGTCTACACTTCAAATGAATGTGAATGCGATACTTCCTCGCTAGGAAATAGTGCTTGCAGATGTCTACGTATCGTAGCAATAGCTTTCTAATGCTTCTTAAAACGCGATATCGCATCTCATTTCTATGTTTCATGGTAAGATATAACATGATTTGCGAAGTGTCATGTATTCCTCGTCTACACTTCAAATTAATGTGAATGCGATACTTCCTCGCTAGGAAATAGCGTTTGCAGATGTCTACGTATCGTAGCAATAGATTTCAAATGCTTTTCAAAACGGCGATATCGCATCTCATTTCTATGTTTCATGGCAAAATATAATATGATTTGCGAAGTGTTATGTATTCCTCGTCTACACCTCAAATGAATGTAAATGCGACACTTCCTTGCAGGGAAATAGCGTTTGCAGATGTCTACGTATCGAAGCAATAGAGTTCAAATGCTTCTTAAAACGAGATATAGCATCTCATATCTATGTTTCATGATAAGATATAATATTCATTGCGAAGTGTTATGCATTCCTCGTCTACGATTCAAATGAATGTAAATGCGACACTTCCTTGCAAGGAAATAGCGTTTGCAGATGTCTACGTATCGTAGCAATAGAGTTCTTATAATTCTTAAAACGCGATATCGCATCTCATTTCAATGTTTTATGGTAAGATATAATATGATTTGCGAAGTGTTATGTATTCCTCGTCTACACTTCAAATGAATGTAAATGCGACACTTCCTTGCAAGGAAATAGCGTTTGCAGATGTCTACGTATCGAAGCAATAGTGTTCAAATGCTTCTTAAAACGAGATATTGCATCTCATATCTATGCTTCATGATAAGATATAACATTCATTGCGAAGTGTTATGCTTTTCCTCGTCTACGGTTCAAATGAATGTAAATGCGACACTTCCTTGCAAGGAAATAGCGTTTGCAGATGTCTACGTATCGTAGCAATAGAGTTCATATGATTCTTAAAACGCGATATCGCATCTCATTTCTATGTTTCATGGTAAGGTATAGCATGATTTGCGAAGTGTTATGTATTCCTCGTCTACACTTCAAATGAATGTGAATGCCATACTTCCCCGCTAGGAAATAGCGTTTGCAGATGTCTACGTATCGTAGCAATAGCTTTCTAATGCTTCCTAAAACGCGATATCGCATCTCATTTCTATGTTTCATGGTAAGATATAACATGAATTGCGAAGTGTTATGTATTCCTCGTCTACACTTCAAATGAATGTAAATGCGACACTTCCTTGCTAGGAAATAGCGTCTGCAGATGTCTAGGTATCGTAGCAATAGAGTTTTAATGCTTCTTAAAACGCGATATCGCATCTCATTTCTATGTTTCATGGTAAGATGTAATATGATTTGTGAAGTGTTATGTATTCCTTGTCTACACTTCAAATTAATGTAAATGCGACACTTCCTTGTAAGGAAATTGCGTTTGCAGATGTCTACGTATCGAAGCAATAGAGTTCAAATGCTTCTTAAAACGAGATACTGCATCTCATATCTATGTTTCATGATAAGATATAATATTCATTGCGAAGTGTTATGCATTCCTCCTCTACGATTCAAATGAAAGTAAATGCGGCACTTCCATGCAAGGAAATAGCGTTTGCAGATGTCTACGTATCGAAGCAATAGAGTTCAAATGCTTCTTAAAACGAGATATTGCATCTCATATCTATGTTTCATGATAAGATATAATATTCATTGTGAAGTGTTATGCTTTTCCTCGTCTACGGTTCAAATGAATGTAAATGCGACACTTCCTTGCAAGGAAATAGCGTTTGCAAATGTCTACCTATCGTAGCAATAGTGTTCTAATTCTTCTTAAAACGCGATATCGCATCTCATTTCTATGTTTCATGGTAAGGTATAATATGATTTGCGAAGTTTTATGTATTCCTCGTCTACACTTCAAATGAATGTAAATGCGACACTTCCTTGCAAGGAAATAGCGTTTGCAGATGTCTACGTATCGTAGCAATGGATTTCTGATGCTTCTTAAAACGCGATATCGCATCTCATTTCTATGTTTTATGGTAAGATATAATAAGATTTGCGAAGTGTTATGCATTCCTCGTCTACACTTCAAATGAATGTAAATGCGACACTTCCTTGCAAGGAAATAGCGTTTGCAGATGTCTACGTATCGAAGCAATAGAGTTCAAATGCTTCTTAAAAACGAGATATGGCATCTCATATCTATGTTTCATGATAAGATATAATATTCATTGCGAATTATTATGTATTCCTCGTCTAGACTTCAAATGAATGTAAATGCGACACTTCCTTGCCAGGAAATAGCGTCTGCAGATGTCTAGGTATCGTAGCAATAGAGTTCTAATGCTTCTTAAAACGCGATATCGCATCTCCTTTCTATATTTCATGGTAAGATATAATATGATTTGCGAAGTGTTATGTATTCCTCGTCTACACTTCAAATGTATGTAAATGCGACACTTCCTTGCAAGGAAATAGCGTTTGCAGATGTCTACGTATCGAAGCAATAGAGTTCAAATGCTTCTTAAAACGCGATATCGCATCTCATTTCTATGTTTCATGGTAAGATATAATATGATTTGCGAAGTGTTATGCATTCCTCGTCTACGATTCAAATGAACGTAAATGCGACAGCTCCTTCCAAGGAAATAGCGTTTGCAGATGTCTACGTATCGTAACAATAGAGTTCTTATGATACTTAAAACGCGATATCGCATCTCATTTCTATGATTCATGGTAAGATATAATATGATTTGCGAAGTGTTATGTATTCCTCGTCTACACTTCAAATGAATGTGAATGCGATAATTCCTCGCTAGGAAATAGCGTTTGCAGATGTCTACGTATCGTAGCAATAGCTTTCTAATGCTTCCTAAAACGCGATATCGCATCTCATTTCTATGTTTCATGGTAAGATATAACATGATTTGCGAAGTGTCATGTATTCCTCGTCTACACTTCAAATGAATGTGAATGCGATACTTCCCCGCTAGGAAATAGCGTTTGCAGATGTCTACGTATCGTAGCAATAGCTTTCTAATGCTCCTTAAAACGCGATATCGCATCTCATTTCTATGTTTCATGGTAAGATATAAGATGATTAGCTATGTGTCATGTATTCCTCGTCTACACTTCAAATGAATGTAAATGCGACACTTCCTTGTTAGGAAATAGCGTCTGCAGATGTCTGGGTATCGTAGCAATAGAGTTCTAATGCTTCTTAAAACGCGATATCGCATCTCATTTCTACGTTTCATGGTAAGATGTAATATGATTTGCGAAGTGTTATGTATTCTTCGTCTACACTTCAAATGAATGTGAATGCGACACTTTCTCGCTAGGAAATAGCGTCTGCAGATGTCTAGGTATCGTAGCAATAGAGTTCTTATGATTCTTAATACGCGATATCGCATCTCATTTCTATGTTTTATGGTAAGATATAATATGATTTGCGAAGTGTTATGCATTCCTCGTCTACACTTCAAATGAATGTAATTGCGACACTTCCTTGCAAGGAAATAGCGTTTGCAGATGTCTACGTATCGAAGCAATAGAGTTCAAATGCTTCTTAAAAACGAGATATGGCATCTCATATCTATGTTTCATGATAAGATATAATATTCATTGCGAATTATTATGTATTCCTCGTCTAGACTTCAAATGAATGTAAATGCGACACTTCCTTGCTAGGAAATAGCGTCTGCAGATGTCTACATATCGAAGCAATAGAGTTTAAATGCTTCTTAAAACGAGATACTGCATCTCATATCTATGATTTATGATAAGATATAATATTCATAGCGAAGTGTTATGCATTCCTCGACTACGATTCAAATGAATGTAAATTGCGACACTTCCTTGCAAGGAAATAGCGTTTGCAGATGTCTACGTATCGTAGCAATAGATTTCTAATGCTTCTTAAAACGCGATATCGCATCTCATTTCTATGTTTCATGGTAAGATGTAATATGATTTGCGAAGTGTTATGTATTCCTCGTCTACACTTCAAATGAATGTAAATGCGACACTTCCTTGCTAGGAAATAGCGTCTGCAGATGTCTACCTTTCGTAGCAATAGTGTTCTAATTCTTCTTAAAACGCGATATCGCATCCCATTTCTATGTTTCATGGTAAATTATAACGTGATTTGCGAAGTGTTATGTATTCCTCGTCTACACTTCAAATGAATGTAAATGCGACACTTCCTTGCAAGGAAATAGCGTTTGCAGATGTCTACGTATCGTTGCAATGGATTTCTGATGCTTCTTAAAACGCGATATCGCATCTCATTTCTATGTTTTATGGTAAGATATAATATAATTTGCGAAGTGTTATGTATTCCTCGTCTACGCTTCAAATGAGTGTAAATGCGACACTTCCTTGCAAGGAAATAGCGTTTGCAGATGTCTACGTATCGAAGCAATAGAGTTCAAATGCTTCTTAAAACGAGATATTGCATCTCATATCTATGTTTCATGATAAGATATAATATTCATTGCGAAGTGTTATGCTTTTCCTCGTCTACGGTTCAAATGAATGTAAATGCGACACTTCCTCGCTAGGAAATAGTGTTTGCAGATGTCTACGTATCGTAGCAATAGATTTCTAATGCTTTTTAAAACGCGATATCGCATCTCATTTCTATGTTTCATGGTAAGATATAATATGATTTGCGAAGTGTCATGTATTCCTCGTCTACACTTCAAATGAATGTAAATGCGACACTTCCTTGCTAGGAAATAGCGCCTGCAGATGTCTAGGTATCGTAGCAATAGAGTTCTAATGCTTCTTAAAACGCGATATCGCATCTCATTTCTATGTTTCATGGTAAGATGTAATATGATTTGCGAAGTGTTATGTATTCCTCGTCTACACTTCAAATGAATGTAAATGCGACACTTCCTCGCTAGGAAATAGCGTTTGCAGATGTCTACGTATCGTAGCAATAGATTTCTAATGCTTTTTAAAACGCGATATCGCATCTCATTTCTATGTTTCATGGTAAGATATAATATTATTTGCGAAGTGTCATGTATTCCTCGTCTACACTTCAAATGAATGTAAATGCGACACTTCCTTGCTAGGAAATAGCGTCTGCAGATGTCTACGTATCGAAGCAATAGAGCTTAAATGCTTCTTAAAACGAGATACTGCATCTCATATCTATGTTTTATGATAAGATATAATATTCATAGCGAAGTGTTATGCATTCCTCGACTACGATTCAAATGAATGTAAATGCGACACTTCCTTGCAAGGAAATAGCGTTTGCAGATGTCTACGTATCGTAGCAATAGATTTCTAATGCTTCTTAAAACGCGATATCGCATCTCATTTCTATGTTTCATGGTAAGATGTAATATGATTTGCGAAGTGTTATGTATTCCTCGTCTACACTTCAAATGAATGTCAAGGCGACACTTCCTTGCTAGGAAATAGCGTCTGCAGATGTCTACCTATCGTAGCAATAGTGTTCTAATTCTTCTTAAAACGCGATATCGCATCCCATTTCTATGTTTCATGGTAAGGTACAATGTGGTTTGCGAAGTGTTATGTATTCCTCGTCTACACTTCAAATGAATGTAAATGCGACACTTCCTTGCAAGGAAATAGCGTTTGCAGATGTCTACGTATCGTTGCAATGGATTTCTCATGCTTCTTAAAACGCGATATCGCATCTCATTTCTATGTTTCAGGGTAAGATGTAATATGATTTGCGAAGTGTTATGTATTCCTCGTCTACACTTCAAATTAATGTAAATGCGACACTTCCTTGTAAGGAAATTGCGTTTGCAGATGTCTACGTATCGAAGCAATAGAGTTTTAATGCTTCTTAAAGCGAGATACTGCATCTCATATCTATGTTTCATGATAAGATATAATATTCATTGCGAAGTGTTATGCATTCCTCGTCTACGATTCAAATGAAAGTAAATGCGACACTTCCTTGCAAGGAAATAGCGTTTGCAGATGTCTACGTATCGTAGCAATAGCTTTCTAATGCTTCTTAAAACGCGATATCGCATCTCATTTCTATGTTTCATGGTAAGATATAACACGATTTGCGAAGTGTCATGTATTCCACGTCTACACTTCAAATGAATGTGAATGCGATACTTCCTCGCTAGGAAATAGCGTTTGCAGATGTCTACGTATCGTAGCAATAGATTTCTAATGCTTCTTAAAACGGCGATATCGCATCTCATTTCTATGTTTCATGGTAAGATATAATATGATTTGCGAAGTGTTATGTATTCCTCGTCTACACTTCAAATGAATGTAAATGCGACACTTCCTTGCTAGGAAATAGCGTCTGCAGATGTCTAGGTATCGTAGCAATAGAGTTTTAATGCTTCTTAAAACGCGATATCGCATCTCATTTCTATGTTTCATGGTAAGATGTAATATGATTTGCGAAGTGTTATGTATTCCTCGTCTACACTTCAAATTAATGTAAATGCGACACTTCCTTGTAAGGAAATTGCGTTTGCAGATGTCTACGTATCGAAGCAATAGAGTTCAAATGCTTCTTAAAACGAGATACTGCATCTCATATCTATGTTTCATGATAAGATATAATATTCATTGCGAAGTGTTATGCATTCCTCGTCTACGATTCAAATGAAAGTAAGTCCGACACTTCCTTGCAAGGAAATAGCGTTTGCAGATGTCTGCGTATCGAAGCAATAGAGTTCAAATGCTTCTTAAAACGAGATATTGCATCTCATATCTATGTTTCATGATAAGATATAATATTCATTGCGAATTATTATGTATTCCTCGTCTAGACTTCAAATGAATGTAAATGCGACACTTCCGTGCCAGGAAATAGCGTCTGCAGATGTCTAGGTATCGTAGCAATAGTGTTCTAATGCTTCTTAAAACGCGATATCGCATCTCATTTCTATGTTTCATGGTAAGATGTAATATGATTTGCGAAGTGTCATGTATTCCTCGTCTACACTTCAATTGAATGTAAATGCGACACTTCCTTGCTAGGAAATAGCGTCTGCAGATGTCTACGTATCGAAGCAATATAGTTTAAATGCTTCTTAAACCGAGATACTGCATCTCATATCTATGTTTTATGATAAGATATAATATTCATAGCGAAGTGTTATGCATTCCTCGACTACGATTCTAATGAATGTAAATGCGACACTTCCTTGTAAGGAAATAGCGTTTGCAGATGTCTACGTATCGTAGCAATAGATTTCTAATGCTTCTTAAAACGCGATATCGCATCTCATTTCTATGTTTCGTGGTAAGATGTAATATGATTTGCGAAGTGTTATGTATTCCTCGTCTACACTTCAAATGAATGTAAATGCGACACTTCCCTGCTAGGAAATAGCGTCTGCAGATGTCTAGGTATCGTAGCAATAGAGTTTTAATGCTTCTTAAAACGCGATATCGCATCTCATTTCTATGTTTCATGGTAAGATGTAATATGATTTGCGAAGTGTTATGTATTCCTCGTCTACACTTCAAATTAATGTAAATGCGACACTTCCTTGTAAGGAAATTGCGTTTGCAGATGTCTACGTATCGAAGCAATACAGTTCAAATGCTTCTTAAAACGAGATACAGCATCTCATATCTATGTTTCATGATAAGATATAATATTCATTGCGAAGTGTTATGCATTCCTCGTCTACGATTCAAATGAAAGTAAATGCGACACTTCCTTGCAAGGAAATAGCGTTTGCAGATGTCTACGTATCGAAGCAATAGAGTTCAAATGCTTCTTAAAACGAGATATTGCACCTCATATCTATGTTTCATGATAAGATATAATATTCATTGCGAAGTGTTATGCTTTTCCTCGTCTACGGTTCAAATGAATGTAAATGCGACACTTCCTTGCAAGGAAATAGCGTTTGCAAATGTCTACGTATCGTAGCAATGGATTTCTGATGCTTCTTAAAACGCGATATCGCATCTCATTTCTATGTTTTATGGTAAGATATAATATGATTTGCGAAGTGTTATGTATTCCTCGTCTACATTTCAAATGAATGTAAATGCGACACTTCCTCGCTAGGAAATAGTGTTTGCAGATGTCTACGTATCGTAGCAATAGATTTCTAATGCTTTTTAAAATGCGATATCGCATCTCATTTCTATGTTTCATGGTAAGATATAATATTATTTGCGAAGTTTCATGTATTCCTCGTCTACACTTCAAATGAATGTAAATGCGACACTTCCTTGCTAGGAAATAGCGTCTGCAGATGTCTACGTATCGAAGCAATAGAGTTTAAATGCTTCTTAAAACGAGATACTGCATCTCATATCTATGTTTCATGATAGGATATAATATTCATTGCGAATTGTTATGCATTCCTCGCCTACGATTCAAACGAATGTAAATGCGACACTTCCTTGCAAGGAATGGATTTCTGATGCTTCTTAAAACGCGATATCGCATCTCATTTCTATGTTTTATGGTAAGATATAATATGATTTGCGAAGTGTTATGTATTCCTCGTCTACACTTCAAATGAATGTAAATGCGACACTTCCTTGCAAGGAAATAGTGTTTGCAGATGTCTACGTATCGTAGCAATGGATTTCTGATGCTTCTTAAAACGCGATATCGCATCTCATTTCTATGTTTTATGGTAAGATATAATATGATTTGCGAAGTGTTATGTATTCCTCGTCTACACTTCAAATGAATGTAAATGCGACACTTCCTTGCAAGGAAATAGCGTTTGCAGATGTCTACGTATCGAAGCAACTGTGTTCAAATGCTTCTTAAAACGAGATATTGCATCTCATATCTATGCTTCATGATAAGATATAATATTCATTGCGAAGTGTTATGCTTTTCCTCGTCTACGGTTCAAATGAATGTAAATGCGACACTTCCTTGCAAGGAAGTAGCGTTTGCAGATGTCTACGTATCGTAGCAATAGAGGTCATATGATTCTTAAAACGCGATATCGCATCTCATTTCTATGTTTCATGGTAAGATATAACATGATTTGCGAAGTGTTATGTATTCCTCGTCTACACTTCAAATGAATGTAAATGCGACACTTCCTTGCAAGGAAATAGCGTTTGCAGATGTCTAGGTATCGTAGCAATAGAGTTTAATGCTTCTTAAAACGCGATATCGCATCTCATTTCTATGTTTCATGGTAAGATGTAATATGATTTGCGAAGTGTTATGTATTCCTCGTCTACACTTCAAATTAATGTAAATGCGACACTTCCTTGTAAGGAAATTGCGTTTGCAGATGTCTACGTATCGAAGCAATAGAGTTCAAATGCTTCTTAAAACGAGATACTGCATCTCATATCTATGTTTCATGATAGGATATAATATTCATTGCGAAGTGTTATGCATTCCTTGTCTACGATTCAAATGAAAGTAAATGCGACACTTCCTTGCAAGGAAATAGCGTTTGCGGATGTCTACGTATCGAAGAAATAGAGTTTAAATGCTTCTTAAAACGAGATACTGCATCTCATACCTATGTTTCATGATAAGATATAATATTCATTGCGAAGTGCTATGCATTCCTCGCCTACGATTCAAATGAATGTAAATGGTACACTTCCTTGCAAGGAAATAGCGTTTGCAGATGCCTACGTATCGTAGCAATAGAGTTCTTATGATTCTTAAAACGCGATATCGCATCTCATTTCTATGTTTCATGGTAAGATATAACATGATTTGCGAAGTGTTATGTATTCCTCGTCTACACTTCAAATGAATGTAAATGCGACACTTCCTTGCAAGGAAATAGCGTTTGCAGATGTCTAGGTATAGTAGCAATAGAGTTTAATGCTTCTTAAAACGCGATATCGCATCTCATTTCTATGTTTCATGGTAAGATGTAATATGATTTGCGAAGTGTTATGTATTCCTCGTCTACACTTCAAATTAATGTAAATGCGACACTTCCTTGCAAGGAAGTAGCGTTTGCAGATGTCTACGTATCGAAGAAATAGAGTTTAAATGCTTCTTAAAACGAGATACTGCATCTCATACCTATGTTTCATGATAAGATATAATATTCATTGCGAAGTGCTATGCATTCCTCGCCTACGATTCAAATGAATGTAAATGCTACACTTCCTTGCAAGGAAATAGCGTTTGCAGATGCCTACGTATCGTAGCAATAGAGTTCTAATGCTTCTAAAACGCGATATCGCATCTCATTTATATGTTTCATGGTAAGATGTAATATGATTTGCGAAGTGTTATGTATTCCTCGTCTACACTTCAAATGAATGTAAATGCGATGCTTCCTTGCAAGGAAATAGCGTTTGCAAATGTCTACGTATCGTAGCAATAGAGTTCAAATCCTTCTCAAAACGAGATACTGCATCTCATATCTATGTTTCATGATAAGTTATAATATTCATTGCGAAGTACTATGCATTCCTCGCCTACGAATCAAATGAATGTAAATGCGACACTTCCTTGCAAGGAAATAGCGTTTGCAGATGCCTACGTATCGTAGCAATAGAGTTCTTATGATTCTTAAAACGCGATATCACATCTCATTTCTATGTTTTATGGTAAGTTATAATTTGATTTGAGAAGTGTTATGTATTCCTCGTCTACACTTCAAATGAATGTGAATGCGACACTTCCTCGCTAGGAAATAGCGTTTGCAGTTGTCTACGTATCGTAGCAATAGATTTCTAATGCTTCTTAAAACGCGATATCGCATCTCATTTCTATGTTTCATGGTAAGATATAATATGATTTGCGAAGTGTCATGTCTTCCTCGTCTACACTTCAAATGAATGTAAATGCGACACTTCCTTGCTGGGAAATAGCGTCTGCAGATGTCTAGGTATCGTAGCAATAGAGTTCTAATGCTTCTAAAACGCGATATCGCATCTCATTTATATGTTTCATGGTAAGATGTAATATGATTTGCGAAGTGCTATGTATTCCTCGTCTACACTTCAAATGAATGTAAATGCGATGCTTCCTTGCAAGGAAATAGCGTTTGCAAATGTCTACGTATCGAAGCAATAGAGTTCAAATCCTTCTCAAAACGAGATACTGCATCTCATATCTATGTTTCATGATAAGATATAATATTCATTGCGAAGTGCTATGCATTCCTCGCCTACGATTCAAATGAATGTAAATGCGACACTTCCTTGCAAGGAAATAGCGTTTGCAGATGTCTACGTATCGTAGCAATAGTGTTCTTATGATTCTTAAAAAGCGATATCGCATCTCATTTCTATGTTTCATGGTAAGGTATAATATGATTTACGAAGTGTTATGTATTCCTCGTCTACACTTCAAATGAATGTGAATGCGACACTTCCTCGCTAGGAAATAGCGTCTGCAGATGTATAAGTGTCGTAGCAATAGAGTTCCAATGCTTCTTAAAACGAGATATTGCATCTAATATCTATGTTTCATGATAAGATATAATATTCATTGCGAAGTGTTATGCATTCCTCGTCTACGATTCAAATGAAAGTAAATGCGACACTTCCTTGCAAGGAAATAGCGTTTGCAGATGTCTACGTATCGTAGCAATAGAGTTCATATGATTCTTAAAACGCGATATCGCATCTCATTTCTATGTTTCATGGTAAGATATAACATGATTTGCGAAGTGTTATGTATTCCTCGTCTACACTTCAAATGAATGTGAATGCGATACTTCCTCGCTAGGAAATAGCGTTTGCAGATGTCTACGTATCGTAGCAATAGCTTTCTGATGCTTCTTAAAACGCGATATCGCATCTCATTTCTATGTTTCATGATAAGATATAACATGATTTGCGAAGTGTTATGTATACCTCGTCTACACTTCAAATGAATGTGAATGGTGATACTTCCTCGCTAGGAAATAGCGTTTGCAGATGTCTACGTATCGTAGCAATAGAGTTCTTATAATTCTTAAAACGCGATTTCGCATCTCATTTCTATGTTTCATGGTAAGATATAATATGATTTGCTAAGTGTCATGTATTCCTCGTCTACACTTCAAATGAATGTAAATGCGACACTTCCTTGTTAGGAAATAGCGTCTGCAGATGTCTGGGTATCGTAGCAATAGAGTTCTAATGCTTCTTAAAACGCGATATCGCATCTCATTTCTACGTTTCATGGTAAGATGTATTATGATTTGCGAAGTGTTATGCATTCCTCGTCTACGATTCAAATGAATGTAAATGCGACACTTCCTTGCAAGGAAATAGCGTTTGCAGATGTCTACGTATCGTAGCAATAGAGTTCTTATGATTCTTAAAAAGCGATATCGCATCTCATTTCTATGTTTCATGGTAAGGTATAATATGATTTGCGAAGTGTTATGTATTCCTCGTCTACACTTCAAATGAATGTGAATGCGACACTTCCTCGCTAGGAAATAGCGTTCGCAGATGTATAAGTATCGTAGCAATAGAGTTCCAATGCTTCTTAAAACGAGATATTGCATCTAATATCTATGTTTCATGATAAGATATAATATTCATTGCGAAGTGTTATGCATTCCTCGTCTTCGATTCAAATGAAAGTAAATGCGACACTTGCTTGCAAGGAAATAGCGTATGCAGATGTCTACGTATCGTAGCAATGGAGTTCTTATGATTCTTAAAACGCGATATCGCATCTCATTTCTATGTTTCATGGTAAGATATAATTTGATTTGAGAAGTGTTATGTATTCCACGTCTACACTTCAAATGAATGTGAATGCGACTCTTCCTCGCTAGGAAATAGCGTTTGCAGTTGTCTACGTATCGTAGCAATAGATTTCTAATGGTTCTTAAAACGCGATATCGCATCTCATTTCTATGTTTCATGGTAAGATATAATATGATTTGCGAAGTGTCATGTCTTCCTCGTCTACACTTCAAATGAATGTAAATGCGACACTTCCTTGCTGGGAAATAGCGTCTGCAGATGTCTGGGTATCGTAGCAATAGAGTTCTAATGCTTCTTAAAACGCGATATCGCATCTCATTTCTACGTTTCATGGTAAGATGTATTATGATTTGCGAAGTGTTATGCATTCCTCGTCTCCGATTCAAATGAATGTAAATGCGACACTTCCCTGCAAGGAAATAGCGTTTGCAGATGTCTACGTATCGTAGCAATAGAGTTCTTATGATTCTTAAAAAGCGATATCGCATCTCATTTCTATGTTTCATGGTAAGGTATAATATGATTTGCGAAGTGTTATGTATTCCTCGTCTACACTTCAAATGAATGTGAATGCGACACTTCCTCGCTAGGAAATAGCGTCCGCAGATGTATAAGTATCGTAGCAATAGAGTTCCAATGCTTCTTAAGACGAGATATTGCATCTAATATCTATGTTTCATGATAAGATATAATATTCATTGCGAAGTGTTATGCATTCCTCGTCTTCGATTCAAATGAAAGTAAATGCGACACTTCCTTGCAAGGAAATAGCGTTTGCAGATGTCTACGTATCGTAGCAATAGCGTTCTTAAGATTCTTAAAACGCGATATCGCATCTCATTTCTATGTTTCATGGTAAGATATAATTTGATTTGAGAAGTGTTATGTATTCCACGTCTACACTTCAAATGAATGTGAATGCGACTCTTCCTCGCTAGGAAATAGCGTTTGCTGTTGTCTACGTATCGTAGCAATAGATTTCTAATGGTTCTTAAAACGCGATATCGCATCTCATTTCTATGTTTCATGGTAAGATATAATATGATTTGCGAAGTGTCATGTCTTCCTCGTCTACACTTCAAATGAATGTAAATGCGACACTTCCTTGCTGGGAAATAGCGTCTGCAGATGTCTAGGTATCGTGGAAATAGAGTTCTAATGCTTCTTAAAACGCGATATCGCATCTCATTTATATGTTTCATGGTAAGATGTAATATGATTTGCGAAGTGTTATGTATTCCTCGTCTACACTTCAAATGAATGTAAATGCGATGCTTCCTTGCAAGGAAATAGCGTTTGCAAATGTCTACGTATCGAAGCAATAGAGTTCAAATGCTTCTCAAAACGAGATACTGCATCTCATATCTATGTTTCATGATAAGATATAATATTCATTGCGAAGTGCTATGCATTCCTCGCCTACGATTCAAATGAATGTAAATGCTACACTTCCTTGCAAGGAAATAGCGTTTGCAGATGTCTACGTATCGTAGCAATAGAGTTCTTATGATTCTTAAAACGCGATATCGCATCTCATTTCTATGTTTCATGGTAAGGTATAATATGATTTGCGAAGTGTTATATATTCCTCGTCTATACTTCAAATGAATGTGAATGCGACACTTCCTCGCTAGGAAATAGCGTCTGCAGATGTCTAGGTATCGTAGTAATAGAGTTCTAATGCTTCTTAAAACGAGATATTGCATCTCATATCTATGTTTCATGATAAGATATAATATTCATTGCGACGTGTTGTGCATTCCTCGTCTACGATTCCAATGAAAGTAAATGCGACACTTTCTTGCAAGGAAATAGCGTTTGCAGATGTCCACGTATCGTAGCAATAGAGTTCATATGATTCTTAAAACGCGATATCGCATCTCATTTCTATGTTTCATGGTAAGATATAACATGATTTGCGAAGTGTTATGTATTCCTCGTCTACACTTCAAATGAATGTGAATGCGATACATCCTCGCTAGGAAATAGCGTTTGCAGATGTCTACGTATCGTAGCAATAGCTTTCTAATGCTTCTTAAAACGCGATATCGCATCTCATTTCTATGTTTCATGGTAAGATATAACATGATTTGCGAAGTGTTATGTATACCTCGTCTACACTTCAAATGAATGTGAATGGTGATACTTCCTCGCTAGGAAATAGCGTTTGCAGATGTCTACGTATCGTGGCAATAGATTTCTAATGCTTCTTAGAACGGCGATGTCGCATCTCATTTCTATGTTTCATGGTAAGGTATAATATGATTTGCGAAGTGTTATGTATTCCTCGTCTACACTTCAAATGAATGTGAATGCGACACTTCCTCGCTAGGAAATAGCGTCTGCAGATGTATAAGTGTCGTAGCAATAGAGTTCCAATGCTTCTTAAAACGAGATATTGCATCTAATATCTATGTTTCATGATAAGATATAATATTCATTGCGAAGTGTTATGCATTCCTCGTCTACGATTCAAATGAAAGTAAATGCGACACTTCCTTGCAAGGAAATAGCGTTTGCAGATGTCTACGTATCGTAGCAATAGAGTTCATATGATTCTTAAAACGCGATATCGCATCTCATTTCTATGTTTCATGGTAAGATATAACATGATTTGCGAAGTGTTATGTATTCCTCGTCTACACTTCAAATGAATGTGAATGCGATACTTCCTCGCTAGGAAATAGCGTTTGCAGATGTCTACGTATCGTAGCAATAGCTTTCTGATGCTTCTTAAAACGCGATATCGCATCTCATTTCTATGTTTCATGATAAGATATAACATGATTTGCGAAGTGTTATGTATACCTCGTCTACACTTCAAATGAAGTGAATGGTGATACTTCCCCGCTAGGAAATAGCGTTTGCAGATGTCTACGTATCGTAGCAATAGAGTTCTTATAATTCTTAAAACGCGATTTCGCATCTCATTTCTATGTTTCATGGTAAGATATAATATGATTTGCTAAGTGTCATGTATTCCTCGTCTACACTTCAAATGAATGTAAATGCGACACTTCCTTGTTAGGAAATAGCGTCTGCAGATGTCTGGGTATCGTAGCAATAGAGTTCTAATGCTTCTTAAAACGCGATATCGCATCTCATTTCTACGTTTCATGGTAAGATGTATTATGATTTGCGAAGTGTTATGCATTCCTCGTCTACGATTCAAATGAATGTAAATGCGACACTTCCTTGCAAGGAAATAGCGTTTGCAGATGTCTACGTATCGTAGCAATAGAGTTCTTATGATTCTTAAAAAGCGATATCGCATCTCATTTCTATGTTTCATGGTAAGGTATAATATGATTTGCGAAGTGTTATGTATTCCTCGTCTACACTTCAAATGAATGTGAATGCGACACTTCCTCGCTAGGAAATAGCGTTCGCAGATGTATAAGTATCGTAGCAATAGAGTTCCAATGCTTCTTAAAACGAGATATTGCATCTAATATCTATGTTTCATGATAAGATATAATATTCATTGCGAAGTGTTATGCATTCCTCGTCTTCGATTCAAATGAAAGTAAATGCGACACTTGCTTGCAAGGAAATAGCGTATGCAGATGTCTACGTATCGTAGCAATGGAGTTCTTATGATTCTTAAAACGCGATATCGCATCTCATTTCTATGTTTCATGGTAAGATATAATTTGATTTGAGAAGTGTTATGTATTCCACGTCTACACTTCAAATGAATGTGAATGCGACTCTTCCTCGCTAGGAAATAGCGTTTGCAGTTGTCTACGTATCGTAGCAATAGATTTCTAATGGTTCTTAAAACGCGATATCGCATCTCATTTCTATGTTTCATGGTAAGATATAATATGATTTGCGAAGTGTCATGTCTTCCTCGTCTACACTTCAAATGAATGTAAATGCGACACTTCCTTGCTGGGAAATAGCGTCTGCAGATGTCTGGGTATCGTAGCAATAGAGTTCTAATGCTTCTTAAAACGCGATATCGCATCTCATTTCTACGTTTCATGGTAAGATGTATTATGATTTGCGAAGTGTTATGCATTCCTCGTCTCCGATTCAAATGAATGTAAATGCGACACTTCCCTTGCAAGGAATAGCGTTTGCAGATGTCTACGTATCGTAGCAATAGCGTTCTTAAGATTCTTAAAACGCGATATCGCATCTCATTTCTATGTTTCATGGTAAGATAATTTGATTTGAGAAGTGTTATGTATTCCACGTCTACACTTCAAATGAATGTGAATGCGACTCTTCCTCGCTAGGAAATAGCGTTTGCTGTTGTCTACGTATCGTAGCAATAGATTTCTAATGGTTCTTAAAACGCGATATCGCATCTCATTTCTATGTTTCATGGTAAGATATAATATGATTTGCGAAGTGTCATGTCTTCCTCGTCTACACTTCAAATGAATGTAAATGCGACACTTCCTTGCTGGGAAATAGCGTCTGCAGATGTCTAGGTATCGTGGAAATAGAGTTCTAATGCTTCTTAAAACGCGATATCGCATCTCATTTATATGTTTCATGGTAAGATGTAATATGATTTGCGAAGTGTTATGTATTCCTCGTCTACACTTCAAATGAATGTAAATGCGATGCTTCCTTGCAAGGAAATAGCGTTTGCAAATGTCTACGTATCGAAGCAATAGAGTTCAAATGCTTCTCAAAACGAGATACTGCATCTCATATCTATGTTTCATGATAAGATATAATATTCATTGCGAAGTGCTATGCATTCCTCGCCTACGATTCAAATGAATGTAAATGCTACACTTCTTGCAAGGAAATAGCGTTTGCAGATGTCTACGTATCGTAGCAATAGAGTTCTTATGATTCTTAAAACGCGATATCGCATCTCATTTCTATGTTTCATGGTAAGGTATAATATGATTTGCGAAGTGTTATGTATTCCTCGTCTATACTTCAAATGAATGTGAATGCGACACTTCCTCGCTAGGAAATAGCGTCTGCAGATGTCTAGGTATCGTAGTAATAGAGTTCTAATGCTTCTTAAAACGAGATATTGCATCTCATATCTATGTTTCATGATAAGATATAATATTCATTGCGACGTGTTGTGCATTCCTCGTCTACGATTCCAGTGAAAGTAAATGCGACACTTTCTTGCAAGGAAAATAGCGTTTGCAGATGTCCACGTATCGTAGCAATAGAGTTCATATGATTCTTAAAACGCGATATCGCATCTCATTTCTATGTTTCATGGTAAGATATAACATGATTTGCGAAGTGTTATGTATTCCTCGTCTACACTTCAAATGAATGTGAATGCGATACTTCCTCGCTAGGAAATAGCGTTTGCAGATGTCTACGTATCGTAGCAATAGCTTTCTAATGCTTCTTAAAACGCGATATCGCATCTCATTTCTATGTTTCATGGTAAGATATAACATGATTTGCGAAGTGTTATGTATACCTCGTCTGCACTTCAAATGAATGTGAATGGTGATACTTCCTCGCTAGGAAATAGCGTTTGCAGATGTCTACGTATCGTGGCAATAGATTTCTAATGCTTCTTAGAACGGCGATGTCGCATCTCATTTTCTATGTTTCATGGTAAGATATAATATGATTTGCGAAGTGCTATGTATTCCTCGTCTACACCTCAAATGAATGTAAATGCGACACTTCCTCGCTAGGAAATAGCGTCTGCAGATGTATAAGTATCGTAGCAATAGAGTTCCAATGCTTCTTAAAACGAGATATTGCATCTAATATCTATGTTTCATGATAAGATATAATATTCATTGCGAAGTGTTATGCATTCCTCGTCTACGATTCAAATGAAAGTAAATGCGACACTTCCTTGCAAGGAAATAGCGTTTGCAGATGTCTACGTGTCGTAGCAATAGCTTTCTAATGCTTCTTAAAACGCGATATCGCATCTCATTTCTATGTTTCATGGTAAGATATAACACGATTTGCGAAGTGTCATGTATTCCACGTCTACACTTCAAATGAATGTGAATGCGATACTTCCTCGCTAGGAAATAGCGTTTGCAGATGTCTACGTATCGTAGCAATAGATTTCTAATGCTTCTTAAAACGGCGATATCGCATCTCATTTCTATGTTTCATGGTAAGATATAATATGATTTGCGAAGTGTTATGTATTCCTCGTCTACACCTCAAATGAATGTAAATGCGACACTTCCTTGCAGGGAAATAGCGTTTGCAGATGTCTACGTATCGAAGCAATAGAGTTCTAATGCTTCTTAAAACGAGATATTGCATCTCATATCTATGTTTCATGATAAGATATAATATTCATTGCGAAGTGTTAAGCATTCCTCGTCTACGATTCAAATGAATGTAAATGCGACACTTCCTTGCAAGGAAATAGCGTTTGCAGATGTCTACGTATCGTAGCAATAGAGTTCTTATAATTCTTAAAACGCGATTTCGCATCTCATTTCTATGTTTCATGGTAAGATGTAATATGGTTTGCGAAGTGTTATGTATTCCTCGTCTACACTTCAAATGAATGTAAATGCGACACTTCCTCGGTAGGAAATAGCGTTTGCAGATGTCTTGTCACGTCCCGAGGTGCGGTTGCGCTCGCAACGGTGGCACAAAGTCGTAACCGTTCCCGAAAATAACGCGAAGTGCGTCCGGACCGGGTTCGTTGGCGTTTCGGACTCGATAAAACGATAGTTAACACTAAACTTACCTTGCGAAGGCTTGATTCCGCTGTCTGATTTCTCTTTCCAGGTACCTGGAGCGCCTTGGATCCGCAACCGGGATGGCGGCGGCGTACGGCTAGAACGGAGGTACGTCTACGGGAATAAGCGTCCAGGCGGGTTGACTCCGGCTGGCAGGTATCTGCGTTTGGCCCTGACGAATGGCGACTCGTACGGGTCGTGCGGCGAAGGAAACCTCCTTCACAGGAACCAGGACTCGAACGCAGGAAATTGAATATTCTGGTGCATCACCCACGTATTCCCGAGCGAGACGACGAATAAACTCTCTCCTCCCGCGCGCGTCGTGTACGCTTTGTCGGAGGTGCAAGGCTCATCGAGAATACTTGAACTTCGGTCGAGTACGGCGCGGCTAAGCGTTGGTTCGCTCTAGCTTACCGGGATCAACCTGGGCGTAAGATATTCTATGCACGGTAGAAGTGAGGATGGAGCAACTAAGCGCTGGTTCGCTCTAGTCGTCGAGCCTCAAGACTATCGCAGATGAGATATAGAATTAGAATAATCGCGAGCGTACCCGTGGATTAGAATTAAGGAATTGTATTTGAACTCGAATAAAGATACTTTGAATCTGGTAAAAATAAACTATATTCTATGATTTCACTATACTAGATACACTTGACTAAATTCTAAGTTACTGACTAACGATTACAATGAGAATTAGAAATAGTATGAAGTATCGAATGGACTCCGCTATGGGAGTATGGATAGAGACGAATGCATTAGAGCTAATTGCTCGTTGCGAATGAGCCTATTGCTCGGATCGAAAGTGCATCGTTCGGATGCTGGAGGCGAGTTAGGAACTCGTCGGTTCGGAGATGAGATAGGAACTCTTCGGTTCGGAGATGAGATAGGAACTGACTCTCGGATCTCGCGTCCGCGACCTCCTCGGGTCGCGCGGCGCGCGAGTCGCTGGGCCCTCGCGGTGGGGCGGACGGTCGGAGTAGGGCGGCCGCTCGGCCCTCGTGGTGGGGCGGCCGTTCGGAGTGGGGTGCGGTCCGCGTTAAGCGCGAGCCGCGAGCGTCGAGTGTGCGCGCGAGTGCAACGGAACATAACCGTGCATGAATGAAATATATACATATATTCACTTAAATCTAGGTGTGTGTCGGTGTGTATGTACATATATGAGTAGTGTGCTTATCCTAGTCCCATATGTACGAGAAGTACGTATAGGGCTTCGTGATTGCTGGGGATTCGACCCAGCACGTGTCGGAGAGCTCCTCGCCCTCGTAATACGGGGTAAAGTCCTCCCCCTCGTGTGTGGAGATCGCGCGTGGGCGCGGCATGCTGCATCCTTCTTCCCTCTCGTATCTTTGTCTCCTTCTGTAGGGACGGCGAGTCGGCGGGTGGCCCGTGTGCAGGGGCTCCGGATACGGATGCTGGGGATGATGAGGTGGACGCCGGAGGGTGGCAGGCGGTACGCCTGACGTTACAGTCTACGTATCGTAGCAATAGATTTGCAATGCTTCTTAAAACGCGATATCGCATCTCATTTCTATGTTTCATGGTAAGATGTAATATGGTTTGCGAAGTGTTATGGATTCCTCGTCTACACTTCAAATGAATGTAAATGCGACACTTCCTCGGTAGGAAATAGCGTTTGCAGATGTCTTGTCACGTCCCGAGGTGCGGTGGCGCTCGCAACGGTGGCACAAAGTCGTAACCGTTCCCGAAAATAACGCGAAGTGCGTCCGGACTGGGTTCGTTGGCGTTTCGGACTCGATAAAACGATAGTTAACACTAAACTTACCTTGCGAAGGCTTGATTCCGCTGTCTGATTTCTCTTTCCAGGTACCTGGAGCGCCTTGGATCCGCAACCGGGATGGCGGCGGCGTACGGCTGGAACGGAGGTACGTCTACGGGAATAAGCGTCCAGGCGGGTTGACTCCGGCTGGCAGGTATCGGCGTTTGGCCCTGACGAATGGCGACTCGTACGGGTCGTGCGGCGAAGGAAACCTCCTTCACAGGAACCAGGACTCGAACGCAGGAAATTGAATATTCTGGTGCATCACCCACGTATTCCCGAGCGAGACGACGAATAAACTCTCTCCTCCCGCGCGCGTCGTGTACGCTTTGTCGGAGGTGCAAGGCTCATCGAGAATACTTGAACTTCGGTCGAGTACGGCGCGGCTAAGCGTTGGTTCGCTCTAGCTTACCGGGATCAACCTGGGCGTAAGATATTCTATGCACGGTAGAAGTGAGGATGGAGCAACTAAGCGCTGGTTCGCTCTAGTCGTCGAGCCTCAAGACTATCGCAGATGAGATATAGAATTAGAATAATCGCGAGCGTACCCGTGGATTAGAATTAAGGAATTGTATTTGAACTCGAATAAAGATACTTTGAATCTGGTAAAAATAAACTATATTCTATGATTTCACTATACTAGATACACTTGACTAAATTCTAAGTTACTGACTAACGATTACAATGAGAATTAGAAATAGTATGAAGTATCGAATGGACTCCGCTATGGGAGTATGGATAGAGACGAATGCATTAGAGCTAATTGCTCGTTGCGAATGAGCCTATTGCTCGGATCGAAAGTGCATCGTTCGGATGCTGGAGGCGAGTTAGGAACTCGTCGGTTCGGAGATGAGATAGGAACTCTTCGGTTCGGAGATGAGATAGGAACTGACTCTCGGATCTCGCGTCCGCGACCTCCTCGGGTCGCGCGGCGCGCGAGTCGCTGGGCCCTCGCGGTGGGGCGGACGGTCGGAGTAGGGCGGCCGCTCGGCCCTCGTGGTGGGGCGGCCGTTCGGAGTGGGGTGCGGTCCGCGTTAAGCGCGAGCCGCGAGCGTCGAGTGTGCGCGCGAGTGCAACGGAACATAACCGTGCATGAATGAAATATATACATATATTCACTTAAATCTAGGTGTGTGTCGGTGTGTATGTACATATATGAGTAGTGTGCTTATCCTAGTCCCATATGTACGAGAAGTACGTATAGGGCTTCGTGATTGCTGGGGATTCGACCCAGCACGTGTCGGAGAGCTCCTCGCCCTCGTAATACGGGGTAAAGTCCTCCCCCTCGTGTGTGGAGATCGCGCGTGGGCGCGGCATGCTGCATCCTTCTTCCCTCTCGTATCTTTGTCTCCTTCTGTAGGGACGGCGAGTCGGCGGGTGGCCCGTGTGCAGGGGCTCCGGATACGGATGCTGGGGATGATGAGGTGGACGCCGGAGGGTGGCAGGCGGTACGCCTGACGTTACAGTCTACGTATCGTAGCAATAGATTTGCAATGCTTCTTAAAACGCGATATCGCATCTCATTTCTATGTTTCATGGTAAGATATAATATGATTTGCGAAGTGTTATGTATTCCTTGTCTACACTTCAAATGAATGTAAATGCGACACTTCCTTGCTAGGAAATAGCGTCTGCATATGTCTAGGTATCGTAGCAATAGAGTTTTAATGCTTCTTAAAACGCGATATCGCATCTCATTTCAATGTTTCATGGTAAGATGTAATATGATTTGCGAAGTGTTATGTATTCCTCGTCTACACTTCAAATTAATGTAAATGCGACACTTCCTTGTAAGGAAATTGCGTTTGCAGATGTCTACGTATCGAAGCAATAGAGTTCAAATGCTTCTTAAAACGAGATACTGCATCTCATATCTATGTTTCATGATATGATATAATATTCATTGCGAAGTGTTATGCATTCCTCGTCTACGATTCAAATGAAAGTAAATGCGACTCTTCCTTGCAAGGAAATAGCGTTTGCAGATGTCTACGTATCGTAGCAATAGAGATCTTATAATTCTTAAAACGCGATTTCGCATCTCATTTCTATGTTTCATGGTAAGATATAATATGATTTGCGAAGTATCATGTATTCCTCGTCTACACTTCAAATGAATGTAAATGCGACACTTCCTTGCTAGGATATAGCGTCTGCAGATGTCTAGGTATCGTAGCAATAAATTTCTAATGCTTCTTAGAACGCGATATCGCATCTCATTTCTATGTTTCATGGTAAGATATAATATTCATTGCGAAATGTTATGCATTCCTCGTCTACGATTCAAATGAAAGTAAATGCGATACTTCCTTGCAAGGAAATAGCATTTGCAGATGTCTACCTATCGTAGCAATAGTGTTCTAATGCTTCTTAAAACGCGATATCGCATCTCATTTCTATGTATCATGGTAAGATATAATATTCATTGCGAAGTGTTATGCATTCCTCGTCTACGATTCAAATGAAAGTAAATGCGATACTTCCTTGCAAGGAAATAGCATTTGCAGATGTCTACCTATCGTAGCAATAGTGTTCTAATGCTTCTTAAAACGAGATATTGCATCTCATATCTATGTTTCATGATAAGATATAGTATTCATTGCGAAGTGTTATGCATTCCTCGTCTACGATTCAAATGAATGTAAATGCGACACTTCCTTGCAAGGAAATAGCGTTTGCAGATGTCTACGTATCGTAGCAATAGAGTTCATATGATTCTTAAAACGCGATATCGCATCTCATTTCTATGTTTCATGGTAAGATATAACATGATTTGCGAAGTGTTATGTATTCCTCGTCTACACTTCAAATGAATGTGAATGCGATACTTCCTCGCTAGGAAATAGCGATTGCAGATGTCTACCTATCGTAGCAATAGAGTTCTAATGCTTCTTAAAACGCGATATCGCATCTCATTTCTATGTTTCATGGTAAGATATAATATGATTTGCGAAGTATCATGTATTCCTCGTCTACACTTCAAATGAATGTAAATGCGACACTTCGTTGCAAGGAAATAGCGTTTGCAAATGTCTACCTATCGTAGCAATAGTTTTCTAATGCTTCTTAAAACGCGATATCGCATCCCATTACTATGCTTCATGGTAAGATATAATATGATTTGCGAAGTATCATGTATTCCTCGTCTACACTTCAAATGAATGTAAATGCGACACTTCCTTGCAAGGAAATAGCGTTTGCAGATGTCTACGTATCGAAGCAACAGAGTTCAAATGCTTCTTAAAACGAGATATTGCATCTCATATCTATGTTTCATGATAAGATATAGTATTCATTGCGAAGTGTTATGCATTCCTCGTCTACGATTCAAATGAATGTAAATGCGACACTTCCTTGCAGGGAAATAGCGTTTGCAGATGTCTACGTATCGAAGCAATAGAGTTCAAATGCTTCTTAAAACGCGATATCGCATCTCATTTCTATGTTTCATGGTAAGATATAATATGATTTGCGAAGTATCATGTATTCCTCGTCTACACTTCAAATGAATGTAAATGCGACACTTCCTTGCAAGGAAATAGCGATTGCAGATGTCTACCTATCGTAGCAATAGAGTTCTAATGCTTCTTAAAACGCGATATCGCATCTCATTTCTATGTTTCATGGTAAGATATAATATGATTTGCGAAGTATCATGTATTCCTCGTCTACACTTCAAATGAATGTAAATGCGACACTTCCTTGCAAGGAAATAGCGTTTGCAGATGTCTACGAATCGAAGCAACAGAGTTCAAATGCTTCTTAAAACGCGATATCGCATCTCATTTCTATGTTTCATGGTAAGATATAACATGATTTGCGAAGTGTTATGTATACCTCGTGTACACCTCAAATGAATGTAAATGCGACACTTCCTTGCAAGGAAATAGCGATTGCAGATGTCTACCTATCGTAGCAATAGAGTTCTAATGCTTCTTAAAACGCGATATCGCATCTCATTTCTATGTTTCATGGTAAGATATATGATTTGCGAAGTGTTATGTATTCCTCGTCTACACTTCAAATGAATGTAAATGCGACACTTCCTTAGAAGGAAATAGCGTTTGCAGAACTCTACGTATCGAAGCAATAGGGTTCTAATGCTTCTTAAAACGCGATATCGCATCTCATTTCTATGTTTCATGGTAAGATATAATATGATTTGCGAAGTGCTATGTATTCCTCGTCTACATATCAAATGAATGTAAATGCGACACTTCCTTGCAAGGAAATAGCGTCTGCAGATGTCTACGTATCGTAGCAATGGATTTCTGATGCTTCTTAGAACGCGATATCGCATCTCATTTCTATGTTTCATGGTAAGATATAATATGATTTGCGAAGTGTCATGTATTCCTCGTCTACACTTCAAATGAATGTAAATGCGACACTTCCTTGCAAGGAAATAGCGTTTGCAGGTGTCTACGTGTCGTAGCAATAGAGTTCTAATGCTCCTTAAAACGCGATATCGCATCTCATTACTATGTTTCATGGTAAGATATAATAAGATTTGCGAAGTGTCATGTATTCCTCGTCTACACTTCAAATGACAGTGAATGCGACACTTGCTCGCTAGGAAATAGCGTTTGCAGATGTCTAGGTATCGTAGCAATAGAGTTCTAATGCTTCTTAAAACGCGATATCGCATCTCATTTCTATGTTTCATGGTAAGATATAACATGATTTGCGAAGTGTTATGTATTCCTCGTCTACACTTCAAATGAATGTGAATGCGATACTTCCTCGCTAGGATATAGCGTTTGCAGATGTCTACGTATCGTAGCAATAGCTTTCTAATGCTTCCTAAAACGCGATATCGCATCTCATTTCTATGTTTCATGGTAAGATATAAGATGATTTGCTAAGTGTCATGTATTCCTCGTCTACACATCAAATGAATGTAAATGCGACACTTCCTTGTTAGGAAATAGCGTCTGCAGATGACTGGGTATCGTAGCAATAGAGTTCTAATGCTTCTTAAAACGCGATATCGCATCTCATTTCTACGTTTCATGGTAAGATGTATTATGATTTGCGAAGTGTTATGTATTCCTCGCCTACGATTCAAATGAATGTAAATGCGACACTTCCTTGCAGGGAAATAGCGTTTGCAGATGTCTACGTATCGAAGCAACAGAGTTCAAATGCTTCTTAAAACGAGATATTGCATCTCATATCTATGTTTCATGATAAGATATAGTATTCATTGCGAAGTGTTATGCATTCCTCGACTACGATTCAAATGAATGTAAATGCGACACTTCCTTGCAAGGAAATAGCGTTTGCAGATGTCTACGTATCGAAGCAATAGAGTTCTAATGCTTCTTAAAACGCGATATCGCATCTCATTTCTATGATTCATGGTAAGATATAATATGATTTGCGAAGTGTTATGTTTTCCTCGTCTACACCTCAAACGAATGTAAATGCGACACTTCCTTGCAAGGAAATAGCGATTGCAGATGTCTACCTATCGTAGCAATAGAGTTCTAATGCTTCTTAAAACGCGATATCGCATCTCATTTCTATGTTTCATGGTAAGATATAATATGATTTGCGAAGTGTTATGTATTCCTCGTCTACACTTCAAATGAACGTAAATGCGACACTTCCTTAGAAGGAAATAGCGTTTGCAGATGTCTACGTATCGAAGCAATAGGGTTCTAATGCTTCTTAAAACGCGATATCGCATCTCATTTCTATGTTTCATGGTAAGATATAATATGATTTGCGAAGTGCTATGTATTCCTCGTCTACACATCAAATGAATGTGAATGCGACACTTCCCTGCAAGGAAATAGCGTCTGCAGATGTCTACGTATCGTAGCAATGGATTTCTGATGCTTCTTAGAACGCGATATCGCATCTCATTTCTATGTTTCATGGTAAGATATAATATGATTTGCGAAGTGTCATGTATTCCTCGACTACACTTCAAATGAATGTAAATACGACACTTCCTTGCAAGGAAACAGCGTTTGCAGATGTCTACTTATCGTAGCAATAGAGTTCTAATGCTTCTTAAAACGTGATATCACATCTCATTTCTATGTTTCATGATAAGATATAGTATTCATTGCGAAGTGTTATGCATTCCTCGTCAAAGATTCAAATGAATGTAAATGCGACACTTCCTTGCAAGGAAATAGTGTCTGCAGATGTCTACGTATCGTAGCAATGGATTTCTGATGCTTCTTAGAACGCGATATCGCATCTCATTTCTATGTTTCATGGTAAGATATAATATCATTTGCGAGGTGTCATGTATTCCTCGTCTACACATCAAATGAATGTAAATGCGACACTTCCTTGCAAGGAAATAGCGTTTGCAGGTGTCTACGTATCGAAGCAACAGAGTTCAAATGCTTCTTAAAACGAGATATTGCATCTCATATCTATGTTTCATGATAAGATATAGTATACATTGCGAAGTGTTATGCATTCCTCGTCTACGATTCAAATGAATGTAAATGCGACACTTCCTTGCAAGGAAATAGCGTTTGCAGATGTCTACGTATCGAAGCAATAGAGTTCAAATGCTTCTTAAAACGCGATATCGCATCTCATTTCTATGTTTCATGGTAAGATATAATATGATTTGCGAAGTATCATGTATTCCTCGTCTACACTTCAAATGAATGTAAATGCGACACTTCCTTGCAAGGAAATAGCGATTGCAGATGTCTACCTATCGTGGCAATAGAGTTCTAATGCTTCTTAAAACGCGATATCGCATCTCATTTCTATGTTTCATGGTAAGATATAATATGATTTGCGAAGTATCATGTATTCCTCGTCTACACTTCAAATGAATGTAAATGCGACACTTCCTTGCAAGGAAATAGCGTTTGCAGATGTCTACGTATCGAAGCAATAGGGTTCTAATGCTTCTTAAAACGCGATATCGCATCTCATTTCTATGTTTCATGGTAAGATATAATATGATTTGCGAAGTGCTATGTATTCCTCGTCTACACATCAAATGAATGTGAATGCGACACTTCCCTGCAAGGAAATAGCGTCTGCAGATGTCTACGTATCGTAGCAATGGATTTCTGATGCTTCTTAGAACGCGATATCGCATCTAATTTCTATGTTTCATGGTAAGATATAATATGATTTGCGAAGTGTCATGTATTCCTCGTCTACACTTCAAATGAATGTAAATGCGACACTTCCTTGCAAGGAAACAGCGTTTGCAGATGTCTACTTATCGTAGCAATAGAGTTCTAATGCTTCTTAAAACGTGATATCACATCTCATTTCTATGTTTCATGATAAGATATAGTATTCATTGCGAAGTGTTATGCATTCCTCGTCTACGATTCAAATGAATGTAAATGCGACACTTCCTTGCAAGGAAATAGCGTCTGCAGATGTCTACGTATCGTAGCAATGGATTTCTGATGCTTCTTAGAACGCGATATCGCATCTCATTTCTATGTTTCATGGTAAGATATAATATCATTTGCGAAGTGTCATGTATTCCTCGTCTACACTTCAAATGAATGTAAATGCGACACTTCCTTGCAGGGAAATAGCGTTTGCAAATGTCTACGTATCGAAGCAATAGAGTTCAAATGCTTCTTAAAACGAGATATTGCATCTCATATCTATGTTTCATCATAAGATATAATATACATTGCGAAGTGTTATGCATTCCTCGTCTACGATTCAAATGAAAGTAAATGCAACACTTCCTTGCAAGGAAATAGCGTTTGCAGATGTGTACGTATCGTAGCAGTAGATTTCTAATGCTTCTTAAAACGCGATATCGCATCTCATTTCTATGTTTCATGGTAAGATATAATATGATTTGCGAAGTGTTATGTTTTCCGCGTCTACACCTCAAATGAATGTAAATGCGACACTTCCTTGCAAGGAAATAGCGTTTGCAGATGTCTACGTATCGAAGCAATAGAGTTCTAATGCTTCTTAAAACGCGATATCGTATCTCATTTCTATGTTTCATGGTAAGATATAATATGATTTGCGAAGTGCTATGTATTCCTCGTCTACACATCAAATGAATGTAAATGCGACCCTTGCTCGCTAGGAAACAGCGTTTCCAGATGTCTAGGTATCGTAGCAATAGAGTTCTAATGCTTCTTAAAACGCGATATCGCATGTCATTTCTGTGTTTCATGGTAAGATGTAATATGATTTGCGAAGTGTTATGTGTTCCTCGTCTACACTTCAAATGAATGTGAATGAGATACTTCCTCGCTAGGAAATAGCGTTTGCAGATGTCTACGTATCGTAGCAATAGCTTTCTAATGCTTCTTAAAACGCGATATCGCATCTCATTTCTACGTTTCATGGTAAGATATAAGATGATTTGCTAAGTGTCATGTATTCCTCGTCTACACATCAAATGAATGTAAGTGCGACACTTCCTTGTTAGGAAATAGCGTCTGCAGATGTCTGGGTATCGCAGCAATAGAGTTCTAATGCTTCTTAAAACGCGATATCGCATCTCACTTCTATGTTTCATGGTAAGTTATAATTTGATTCGCGAAGTGTTATGTATTCCTCGTCTACACTTCAAATGAATGTAAATGCGACACTTCCTTGCAAGGAAATAGCGATTGCAGATGTCTACCTATCGTAGCAATAGAGTTCTAATGCTTCTTAAAACGCGATATCGCATCTCATTTCTATGTTTCATGGTAAGATATAATATGATTTGAGAAGTGTTATGTATTCCTCGTCTACACTTCAAATGAATGTAAATGCGACACTTCCTTGCAAGGAAACAGCCTTTGCAGATGTCTACGTATCGAAGAAATTGAGTTCAAATGCTTCTTAAAACGCGATATCGCATCTCATTTCTATGTTTCATGGTAAGATATAATATGATTTGCGAAGTATCATGTATTCATCGTCTACACTTCAAATGAATGTAAATGCGACACTTCCTTGCAAGGAAATAGCGTTTGCAGATGTCTACGTATCGAAGCAATAATGTTGAAATGCTTCTTAAAACGAGATATTGCATCTCATATCTATGTTTCATGATAAGATATAATATTCATTGCGAAGTGTTATGCATTCCTCGTCTACGATTCAAATGAATGTAAATGCGACACTTGCTTGCAAGGAAATAGTGTTTGCAGATGTCTACGTATCGTAACAATAGTGTTCTTATGATTCTTAAAAACGGTATCGCATCTCATTTCTATGTTTCATGGTAAGGTATAATATGATTTGCGAAGTGTTATGTATTCCTCGTCTACACTTCAAATGAATGTGAATGCGACACTTCCTCGCTAGGAAATAGCGTCTGCAGATGTCTAGGTATCGTAGCAATAGAGTTCCAGTGCTTCTTAAAACGAGATATTGCATCTAATATCTATGTTTCATGATAAGATATAATATTCATTGCGAAGTGTTATGCATTCCTCGCCTACGATTCAAATGAAAGTAAATGCGACACTTCCTTGCAAGGAAATAGCGTTTGCAGATATCTACGTATCGTAGCAATAGAGTTCATATGATTCTTAAAACGCGATATCGCATCTCATTTCTATGTTTCATGGTAAGATATAATAAGATTTGCGAAGTGTCATGTATTCCTCGTCTACACTTCAAATGACTGTGAATGCGACACTTGCTCGCTAGGAAATAGCTTTTGCAGATGTCTAGGTATCGTACCAATAGAGTTCTAATGCTTCCTAAAACGCGATATCGCATCTCATTTCTATGTTTCATGGTAAGGTATAATATGATTTGCGAAGTGTTATGTATTCCTCGTCTACGCTTCAAATGAATGTGAATGCGACACTTCCTCGCTAGGAAATAGCGTATGCAGATGTCTAGGTATCGTAGCAATAGAGTTCCAATGCTTCTTACAACGGGATGTTGCTTCTCATTTCTATGTTTCATGGTAAGATATAATAAGATTTGCGAAGTGTCATGTATTCCTCGTCTACACTTCAAATGACTGTGAATGCGACACTTGCTCGCTAGGAAATAGCGTTTGCAGATGTCTAGGTATCGTACCAATAGAGTTCTAATGCTTCTTAAAACGCGATATCGCATCTCATTTCTATGTTTCATGGTAAGATATAACATGATTTGCGAAGTGTTATGTATTCCTCGTCTACACTTCAAATGAATGTGAATGCGATACTTCCTCGCTAGGAAATAGCGTTTGCAGATGTCTACGTATCGTAGCAATAGCTTTCTAATGCTTCCTAAGACGCGATATCGCATCTCATTTCTATGTTTCATGGTAAGATATAACATGATTTGCGAAGTGTCATGTATTCCTCGTCTACACTTCAAATGAATGTGAATGCGATACTTCCTCGCTAGGAAATAGCGTTTGCAGATGTCTACGTATCGTAGCAATAGCTTTCTAATGCTTCTTAAAACGCGATATCGCATCTCATTTCTATGTTTCATGGTAAGATATAAGATGATTTGCTAAGTGTCATGTATTCCTCGTCTACACATCAAGTGAATGTAAATGCGACACTTCCTTGCAAGGAAATAGCATTTGGAGATGTCCACGTATCGTAGCAATGGATTTCTAATGCTTCTTAGAACGAGATATTGCATCTCATATCTATGTTTCATGATAAGATATAATATTCATTGCGAAGTGTTATGCATTCCTCGTCTACGATTCAAATGAAAGTAAATGCGACACTTCCTTGCAAGGAAATAGCGTTTGCAGATGTCTACGTATCGTAACAATAGAGTTCTTATTATTCTTGAACCGCGATATCGCATCTCATTTCTACGTTTCATGGTAAGATATAATATGATTTGCGAAGTGTCATGTATTCCTCGTCTACACTTCAAATGAATGTAAATACGACACTTCCTTGCAAGGAAATAGCGTTTGCAAATATCTGCCTATCGTAGCAATAGTATTCTAATGCTTCTTAAAACGCGATATCGCATCTCACTTCTATGTCTCATGGTAAGTTATAATATGATTCGCGAAGTGTTATGTATTCCTCGTCTACACTTCAAATGAATGTAAATGCGACACTTCCTTGCAAGGAAATAGCGTTTGCAGATGTCTACGTATCGAAGCAATAGAGTTCAAATGCTTCTTAAAACGAGATATTGCATCTCATACCTATGTTTCATGATAAGATATAATATTCATTGCGAAGTGTTATGCATTTCTCGTCTACGATTCAAATGAAAGTAAGTGCGACACTTCCTTGCAAGGAAATAGCGTTTGCAGATGTCTACGTATCGTAGCAATAGAGTTCTTATAATTCTTAAAACGCGATATCGCATCTCATTTCTATGTTTCATGGTAAGATATAATATGATTTGCGAAGTGTTATGTATTCCTCGTCTACACATCAAATGAATGTAAATGCGACACATCCTTGCAAGGAAATAGCATTTGCAGATGTCTACGTATCGTAGCAATGGATTTCTAATGCTTCTTAGAACGAGATATTGCATCTCATATCTATGTTTCATGATAAGATATAATATTCATTGCGAAGTGCTATGCATTCCTCGTCTACGATTCAAATGAATGTAAATGCGACACTTCCTTGCAAGGAAATAGCGTTTGCAGTTGTCTACGTATCGTAGCAATAGATTTCTAATGCTTCTTAAAACGCGATATCGCATCTCATTTCTATGTTTCATGGTAAGATATAATATTCATTGCGAAGTGTTATGCATTTCTCGTCTACGATTCAAATGAATGTAAATGCGACACTTCCTTGCAAGGAAATAGCGTTTGCAGATGTCTACGTATCGTAGCAATAGAGTTCTTATGATTCTTGAAACGCGATATCGCATCTCATTTCTATGATTCATGGTAAGATATAATATGATTTGCGAAGTGTTATGTATTCCTCGTCTACACTTCAAATGAATGTAAATACGACACTTCCTTGCAAGGAAATAGCGTTTGCAAATATCTGCCTATCGTAGCAATAGTATTCTAATGCTTCTTAAAACGCGATATCGCATATCACTTCTATGTTTCATGGTAAGTTATAATATGATTCGCGAAGTGTTATGTATTCCTCGTCTACACTTCAAATGACTGTGAATGCGACACTTGCTCGCTAGGAAATAGCGTTTGCAGATGTCTAGGTATCGTACCAATAGAGTTCTAATGCTTCTTAAAACGCGATATCGCATCTCATTTCTATGTTTCATGGTAAGATATAACATGATTTGCGAAGTGTTATGTATTCCTCGTCTACACTTCAAATGAATGTGAATGCGATACTTCCTCGCTAGGAAATAGCGTTTGCAGATGTCTACGTATCGTAGCAATAGCTTTCTAATGCTTCCTAAGACGCGATATCGCATCTCATTTCTATGTTTCATGGTAAGATATAACATGATTTGCGAAGTGTCATGTATTCCTCGTCTACACTTCAAATGAATGTGAATGCGATACTTCCTCGCTAGGAAATAGCGTTTGCAGATGTCTACGTATCGTAGCAATAGATTTCTAATGCTTCTTAAAACGCGATATCGCATCTCATTTCTATGTTTCATGGTAAGATATAATATGATTTGCAAAGTGTCATGTCTTCCTCGTCTACACTTCAAATGAATGTAAATGCGACACTTCCTTGCTGGGAAATAGCGTCTGCAGATGTCTAGGTATCGTAGCAATAGAGATCTAATGCTTCTTAAAACGCGATATCGCATCTCATTTCTATGTTTCATGGTAAGATGTAATATGATTTGCGAAGTGTCATGTATTCCTCGTCTACACTTCAAATGAATGTAAATGCGATGCTTCCTTGCAAGGAAATAGCGTTTGCAAATGTCTACGTATCGAAGCAATAGAGTTCAAATGCTTCTTAAAACGAGATACTGCATCTCATATCTATGTTTCATGATAAGATATAATATTCATTGCGAAGTGCTACGCATTCCTCGCCTACGATTCAAATGAATGTAAATGCGACACTTCCTTGCAAGGAAATAGCGTTTGCAGATGTCTAGGTATCGTAGCAAAAGAGTTCCAATGCTTCTTAAAACGAGATATTGCATCTAATATCTATGTTTCATGATAAGATATAATATTCATTGCGAAGTGTTATGCATTCCTCGTCTACGATTCAAATGAAAGTAAGTGCGACACTTCCTTGCAAGGAAATAGCGTTTGCAAATGTCTACGTATCGTAGCAATAGAGTTCTTATAATTATTAAAACGCGATATCGCATCTCATTTCTATGTTTCATGGTAAGATATAATATGATTTGCGAAGTGGTATGTATTCCTCGTCTACACTTCAAATGAATGTGAATGCGACACTTCCTCGCTAGGAAATAGCGTCTGCAGATGTCTAGGTATCGTAGCAATAGAGTTCCAATGCTTCTTAGAATGAGATATTGCATCTAATATCTATGTTTCATGATAAGATATAATATTCATTGCGAAGTGTTATGCATTCCTCGTCTACGATTCAAATGAAAGTAAATGCGACACTTCCTTGCAAGGAAATAGCGTTTGCAGATGTCTACGTATCGTAGCAATAGAGTTCATATGATTCTTAAAACGCGATATCGCATCTCATTTCTATGTTTCATGGTAAGATATAACATGATTTGCGAAGTGTTATGTATTCCTCGTCTACACTTCAAATGAATGTAAATGCGACACTTCCTTACAAGGAAATAGCGTTTGCAGATGTCTACGTATCGGAGCAATAGAGTTCTAATGCTTCTTAAAACGCGATATCGCATCTCATTTCTATGTTTCATGGTAAGATATAATAAGATTTGCGAAGTGTCATGTATTCCTCGTCTACACTTCAAATGACTGTGAATGCGACACTTGCTCGCTAGGAAATAGCGTTTGCAGATGTCTAGGTATCGTAGCAGTAGAGTTCTAATGCTTCTTAAAACGCGATATCGCATCTCATTTCTATGTTTCATGGTAAGATATAACATGATTTGCGAAGTGTTATGTATTCCTCGTCTACACTTCAAATGAATGTGAATGCGATACTTCCTCGCTAGGAAATAGCGTTTGCAAATGTCTACGTATCGAAGCAATAGAGTTCTTATGATTCTTAAAAAGCGATATCGCATCTCATTTCTATGTTTCATGGTAAGGTATAATATGATTTGCGAAGTGTTATGTATTCCTCGTCTACACTTCAAATGAATGTGAATGCGACACTTCCTCGCTAGGAGATAGCGTCTGCAGATGTCTAGGTATCGTAGCAATAGAGTTCCAATGCTTCTTAAAACGAGATAGTGCATCTCATATCTATGTTTCATGATAAGATATAATATTCATTGCGAAGTGCTATGCATTCCTCGCCTACGATTCAAATGAATGTAAATGCGACACTTCCTTGCAAGGAAATAGCGTTTGCAGATGTCTACGTATCGTAGCAATAGAGTTCTTATGATTCTTAAAAAGCGATATCGCATCTCATTTCTATGTATCATGGTAAGGTATAATATGATTTGCGAAGTGTTATGTATTCCTCGTCTACACTTCAAATGAATGTAAATGCGACACTTCCTTGCTAGGAAACAGCGTTTGCAGATGTCTACGTATCGAAGCAATAGTGTTCTAAAGCTTCCTAAATCGCGATATCGCATCTCATTTCTATGTTTCATGGTAAGATATAATATTAAATGTGAAGTGTTATGCATTCCTCGTCTACGATTCAAATGAAAGTAAATGCGACACTTCCTTGCTAGGAAACAGCGATTGCAGATGTCTACGTATCGTAGCAATAGAGTTCAAATGCTTCTTAAAATGCGATATCGCATCTCATTTCCATGTTTCATGGTAAGATATAATATGATTTGCGAAGTGTTATGTATTCCTCGTCTACACCTCAAATGAATGTAAATTCGACACTTCCTTGCAAGGAAATAGCGTTTGCAGATGTCTACGTATCGTAGCAATAGAGCTCTTATAGTTCTTAAAACGCGATTTCGCATCTCATTTCTATGTTTCATGGAAAGGTATAATATGATTTGCGAAGTGTTATGTATTCCTCGCCTACACTTCAAGTGAATGTAAATGCGACACTTCCTTGCAAGGAAATAGCGTTTGCAGATGTCTACGTATCGAAGCAATAGAGTTCTAATGCTTCTTACAACGCGATATCGCATCTCATTTCTATGTTTCATGGTAAGATATAATATGATTTGCGAAGTGTTATGTATTCCTCGTCTACACATCAAATGAATGTAAATGCGACACTTCCTTGCAAGGAAATAGCATTTGCAGATGTCTACGTATCGTAGCAATGGATTTCTAATGCTTCTTAGAACGCGATATCGCATCTCATTTCTATGTTTCATGGTAAGATATAATATGATTTGCGAAGTGTCATGTATTCCTCGTCTACACTTCAAATGAATGTGAATGCGACACTTCCTTGCAAGGAAATAGCGTTTGCAGATGTCTACGTATCGTAGCAATAGAGTTCTTATGAATCTTAAAAAGCGATATCGCATCTCATTTCTATGTTTCATGGTAAGGTATAATATGATTTGCGAAGTGTTATGTATTCCTCGTCTACACTTCAAATGAATGTGAATGCGAAACTTCCTCGCTAGGAAATAGCGTCTGCAGATGTCTAGGTATCGTAGCAATAGAGTTCCAATGCTTCTTAAAACGAGATATTGCATCTAATATCTATGTTTCATGATAAGATGTAATATGATTTGCGAAGTGTTATGTATTCCTCGCCTACACTTCAAGTGAATGTAAATGCGACACTTCCTTGCAAGGAAATAGCGTTTGCAGATGTCTACGTATCGAAGCAATAGAGTTCTAATGCTTCTTACAACGCGATATCGCATCTCATTTCTATGTTTCATGGTAAGATATAATATGATTTGCGAAGTGTTATGTATTCCTCGTCTAAACATCAAATGAATGTAAATGCGATACTTCCTTGCAAGAAAATAGCATTTGCAGATGTCTACGTATCGTAGCAATAGAGTTCTTATGATTCTTAAAAAGCGTTATCGCATCTCATTTCTATGTTTCATGGTAAGGTATAATATGATTTGCGAAGTGTTATGTATTCCTCGTCTACACTTCAAATGAATGTGAATGCGACACTTCCTCGCTAGGAGATAGCGTCTGCAGATGTCTAGGTATCGTAGCAATAGAGTTCCAATGCTTCTTAAAACGAGATAGTGCATCTCATATCTATGTTTCATGATAAGATATAATATTCATTGCGAAGTGCTATGCATTCCTCGCCTACGATTCAAATGAATGTAAATGCGACACTTCCTTGCAAGGAAATAGCGTTTGCAGATGTCTACGTATCGTAGCAATAGAGTTCTTATGATTCTTAAAAAGCGATATCGCATCTCATTTCTATGTATCATGGTAAGGTATAATATGATTTGCGAAGTGTTACGTATTCCTCGTCTACACTTCAAATGAATGTAAATGCGACACTTCCTTGCAAGGAAATAGCGATTGCAGATGTCTACCTATCGTAGCAATAGAGTTCTAATGCTTCTTAAAACGCGATATCGCATCTCATTTCTATGTTTCATGGTAAGATATAATATGATTTGAGAAGTGTTATGTATTCCTCGTCTACACTTCAAATGAATGTAAATGCGACACTTCCTTGCAAGGAAACAGCGTTTGCAGATGTCTACGTATCGAAGAAATTGAGTTCAAATGCTTCTTAAAACGCGATATCGCATCTCATTTCTATGTTTCATGGTAAGATATAATATGATTTGCGAAGTATCATGTATTCCTCGTCTACACTTCAAATGAATGTAAATGCGACACTTCCTTGCAAGGAAATAGCGTTTGCAGATGTCTACGTATCGAAGCAATAAAGTTGAAATGCTTCTTAAAATGAGATATTGCATCTCATATCTATGTTTCATGATAAGATATAATATTCATTGCGAAGTGTTATGCATTCTTCGTCTACGATTCAAATGAATGTAAATGCGACACTTGCTTGTAAGGAAATTGCGTTTGCAGATGTCTACGTATCGAAGCAATAGAGTTCAAATGCTTCTTAAAACGAGATACTGCATCTCATATGTATGTTTCATGATAAGATATAATATACATTGCGAAGTGTTACGCATTCCTCGTCTACGATTCAAATGAAAGTAAATGCAACACTTCCTTGCAAGGAAATAGCGTTTGCAGATGTGTACGTATCGTAGCAATAGATTTCTAATGCTTCTCAAAACGCGATATCGCATCTCATTTCTATGTTTCATGGTAAGATATAATATGATTTGCGAAGTGTTATGTATTCCTCGTCTACACTTCAAATGAATGTAAATGCGACACATCCTTGCAAGGAAATAGCGTTTGCAGATGTCTACGTATCGAAGCAATAGAGTTCAAATGCTTCTTAAAACGAGATATTGCATCTCATATCTATGTTCCATGATAAGATATAATATACATTGCGAAGTGTTATGCATTCCTCGTCTACGATTCAAATGAAAGTAAATGCGACACTTCCTTGCAAGGAAATAGCGTTTGCAGATGTCTACCTATCGTAGCAATAGTGTTCTAATGCTTCTTAAAACGCGATATCGCATCTCATTTCTATGTTTCATGGTAAGATATAATATTCATTGCGAAGTGTTATGCATTCCTCGTCTACGATTCAAATGAAAGTAAATGCGATACTTCCTTGCAAGGAAATAGCATTTGCAGATGTCTACCTATCGTAGCAATAGTGTTCTAATGCTTCATAAAACGCGATATCGCATCTCATTTCTATGTATCATGGTAAGATATAATATTCATTGCGAAGTGTTATGCATTCCTCGTCTACGATTCAAATGAAAGTAAACGCGACACTTCCTTGCAAGGAAACAGCGATTGCAGATGTCTACGTATCGTAGCAACAGAGCTCTTATAATTCTTAAAACGCGATTTCGCATCTCATTTCTATGTTTCATGGTAAGGTATAATATGATTTGCGAAGTGTTATGTATTCCTCGCCTACACCTGAAGTGAATGTAAATGCGACACTTCCTTGCAAGGAAATAGCCTTTGCAGATGTCTGCGTATCGTAGCAATAGAGTTCTAATGCTTCATAAAACGCGATATCGCATCTCATTTCTATGTTTCATGGTAAGATATAATATGATTTGCGAAGTGTTATGTATTCCTCGTCTACACCTCAAATGAATGTAAATGCGACACTTCCTTGCACGGAAATAGCGTTTGCAGATGTCTACCTATCGCAGCAATAGAGTTCTAATGCTTCTTTAAACGCGATATCGCATCTCATTTCTACGTTTCATGGTAAGATGTATTATGATTTGCGAAGTGTTATGTATTCCTCGTCTACACATCAAATGAATGTAAATCCGACACTTCCTTGCAAGGAAATAGCATTTGCAGATGTCTACGTATCGTAGCAATGGATTTCTAATGCTTCTTAGAACGCGATATCGCATCTCATTTCTATGTTTCATGGTAAGATATAATATGATTTGCGAAGTGTCATGTATTCCTCGTCTACACTTCAAATGAATGTGAATGCGACACTTCCTTGCAAGGAAATAGCGTTTGCAGATGCCTACGTATCGAAGCAATAGAGTTCAAATGCTTCTTAAAACGAGATATTGCATCTCATATCTATGTTTCATGATAAGATATAATATACATTGCGAAGTGTAATGCATTCCTCGTCTACGATTCAAATGAAAGTAAATGCGACACTTCCTTGCAAGGAAATAGCGTTTGCAGATGTCTACGCAGCGTAGCAATAGAGTTCTTATAATACTTAAAACGCGATTTCGTATCTCATTTCTATGTTTCATGGTAAGTTATAATATGATTTGCGAAGTATCATGTATTCCTCGTCTACACCTCAAATGAATGTAAATGCGACACTTCCTTGCAGGGAAATAGCGTTTGCAGATGTCTACGTATCGAAGCAATAGAGTTCAAATGCTTCTTAAAACGAGATATTGCATCTCATATCTATGTTTCATGATAAGATATAATATACATTGCGAAGTGTTATGCATTCCTCGTCTACGATTCAAATGAAAGTAAATGCGACACTTCCTTGCAAGGAAATAGCGTTTGCAGATGTCTATGTATCGGAGCAATAAAGTTCAAATGCTTCTTAAAAAGAGATATTGCATCTCATATCTATGTTTCATGATAAGATATAATATACATTGCGAAGTGTTATGCATTCCTTGTCTACGATTCAAATGAAGTAAATGCGACACTTCCTTGCAAGGAAATAGCGTTTGCAGATGTGTACGTATCGTAGCAATAGATTTCTAATGCTTCTTAAAACGCGATATCGCATCTCATTTCTATGATTCATGGTAAGATATAATATGATTTGCGAAGTGTTATGTTTTCCTCGTCTACACTTCAAATGAATGTAAATGCGACACTTCCTTGCAAGGAAATAGCGTTTGCAGATGTCTACCTATCGTAGCAATGGAGTTCTAATGCTTCTTAAAACGCGATATCGCATCTCATTTCTATGTTTCATGGTAAGATATAATATTCATTGCGAAGTGTTATGCATTCCTCGTCTACGATTCAAATGAAAGTAAATGCGATACCTCCTTGCAAGGAAATAGCATTTGCAGATGTCTACCTATCGTAGCAATAGTGTTCTAATGCTTCATAAAACGCGATATCGCATGTCATTTCTATGTATCATGGTAAGATATAATATTCATTGCGAAGTGTTATGCATTCCTCGTCTACGATTCAAATGAAAATAAATGCGACACTTCCTTGCAAGGAAACAGCGATTGCAGATGTCTACGTATCGAAGCAATAGAGTTCAAATGCTTCCTAAATCGAGATACTGCATCTCATATCTATATTTCATGATAAGATATAATATTCATTGCGAAGTGTTATGCATTCCTCGTCTACGATTCAAATGAAAGTAAATGCTGCACTTCCTTGCAAGGAAATAGCGTTTGCAGATGTCTACGTATCGTAACAATAGAGTTCTTATGATTCTTGTAACGCGATATCGCATCTCATTTCTATGTTTCATGGTAAGATATAATATCCATTGCGAAGTGTTATGCATTCCTAGTCTACGATTCAAATAAAAGTAAATGCGACACTTCCTTGCAAGGAAACAGCGTTTGCAGATGTCTACGTATCGTAGCAATAGAGCTCTTATAATTCTTAAAACGAGATTTCGCATCTCATTTCTATGTTTCATGGCAAGGTATAATATGATTTGCGAAGTGTTATGTATTCCTCGCCTACACTTCAAGTGAATGTAAATGCGACTCTTCCTTGCATGGAAATAGCCTTTGCAGATGTCTACGTATCGTAGCAATAGAGTTCTAATGCTTCTTAAAACGCGATATCGCATCTCATTTCTATGTTTCATGGTAAGATATAATATACATTGCGAAGTGTTATGCATTCCTCGTCTACGATTCAAATGAAAGTAAATGCGACACTTCCTTGCAAGGAAATAGCGTTTGCAGATGTCTACGTATCGTAGCAATAGAGTTCTTATGATTCTTAAAACGCGATATCGCATCTCATTTCTATGTTTCATGGTAAGATATAATTTGATTTGAGAAGTGTTATGTATTCCTCGTCTACACTTCAAATGAATGTGAATGCGACACTTCCTCGCTAGGAAATAGCGTTTGCAGTTGTCTACGTATCGTAGCAATAGATTTCTAATGCTTCTTAAAACGCGATATCGCATCTCATTTCTATGTTTCATGGTAAGATATAATATGATTTGCGATGTGTCATGTCTTCATCGTCTACACTTCAAATGAATGTAAATGCGACACTTCCAGGCTGGGAAATAGCGTCTGCAGATGTCTAGGTATCGTAGCAATAGAGTTCTAATGCTTCTTAAAACGCGATATCGCATCTCATTTCTATGTTTCATGGTAAGATGTAATATGATTTGCGAAGTGTTATGTATTCCTCGTCTACACTTCAAATGAATGTAAATGCGATGCTTCCTTGCAAAGAAATAGCGTTTGCAATTGTCTACGTATCGAAGCAATAGAGTTCAAATGCTTCTTAAAACGAGATATTGCATCTCATATCTATGTTTCATGATAAGATATAATATTCATTGCGAAGTGCTATGCATTCCTCGCCTACGATTCAAATGAATGTAAATGCGACACTTCCTTGAAAGGAAATAGCGTTTGCAGATGTCTACGTATCGTAGCAATAGAGTTCTTATGATTCTTAGAACGCGATATCGCATCTCATTTCTATGTCTCATGGTAAGGTATAATATGATTTGCGAAGTGTTATGTATTCCTCGTCTATACTTCAAATGAATGTGAATGCGACACTTCCTCGCTAGGAAATAGCGTCTGCAGATATCTAGGTATCGTAGTAATAGAGTTCTAATGCTTCTTAAAACGAGATATTGCATCTCACATCTATGTTTCATGATAAGATATAATATTCATTGCGACGTGTTATGCATTCCTCGTCTACGATTCAAATGAAAGTAAATGCGACACTTCCTTGCAAGGAAATAGCGTTTGCAGATGTCTACGTATCGTAGCAATAGAGTTCATATGATTCTTAAAACGCGACATCGCATCTCATTTCTATGTTTCATGGTAAGATATAACATGATTTGCGAAGTGTTATGTATTCCTCGTCTACACTTCAAATGAATGTGAATGCGACACTTCCTCGCTAGGAAATAGCGTTTGCAGTTGTCTACGTATCGTAGCAATAGATTTCTAATGCTTCTTAAAACGCGATATCGCATCTCATTTCTATGTTTCATGGTAAGATATAATATGATTTGCGATGTGTCATGTCTTCATCGTCTACACTTCAAATGAATGTAAATGCGACACTTCCAGGCTGGGAAATAGCGTCTGCAGATGTCTAGGTATCGTAGCAATAGAGTTCTAATGCTTCTTAAAACGCGATATCGCATCTCATTTCTATGTTTCATGGTAAGATGTAATATGATTTGCGAAGTGTTATGTATTCCTCGTCTACACTTCAAATGAATGTAAATGCGATGCTTCCTTGCAAAGAAATAGCGTTTGCAATTGTCTACGCATCGAAGCAATAGAGTTCAAATGCTTCTTAAAACGAGATATTGCATCTCATATCTATGTTTCATGATAAGATATAATATACATTGCGAAGTGTAATGCATTCCTCGTCTACGATTCAAATGAAAGTAAATGCGACACTTCCTTGCAAGGAAATAGCGTTTGCAGATGTCTACGCAGCGTAGCAATAGAGTTCTTATAATACTTAAAACGCGATTTCGTATCTCATTTCTATGTTTCATGGTAAGATATAATATGATTTGCGAAGTATCATGTATTCCTCGTCTACACTTCAAATGAATGTGAATGCGACACTTCCTTGCAAGGAAATAGCGTTTGCAGATGTCTACGTATCGAAGCAATAAAGTTGAAATGCTTCTTAAAACGAGATATTGCATCTCATATCTATGTTTCATGATAAGATATAATATTCATTGCGAAGTGTTATGCATTCCTCGTCTACGATTCAAATGAATGTAAATGCGACACTTCCTTGCTAGGAAATAGCGTCTGCAGATGTTTACGTATCGAAGCAATAGAGTTCAAATGCTTCTTAAAACGAGATATTGCATCTCATATCTATGTTTCATGATAAGATATAATATTCATTGCGAAGTGTTATGCATTCCTCGTCTACGATTCAAATGAATTTAATGCGATACTTCCTTGCAAGGAAATCGCGTTTGCATATGTCTACGTATCGAAGCAATAGTGTTCTAAAGCTTCTTAAATCGGGATATCGCATCTCATTTCTATGTTTCATGGTAAGACATAATATGATTTGCGAAGTATCACGTATTCCCCGTCTACACTTCAAATGAATGTAAATGCGACACTTCCTTGGAAGGAAATAGCGTTTGCAGATGTCTACGTATCGTAGCAATAGAGTTCTAATGCTTCTTAAAACGCGATATCGCATCTCATTTCTATGTTTCATGGTAAGATATAATATGATTTGCGAAGTGTTATGTATTCCTCGTCTACACTTGAAATGAATGTAAATGCGACACTCGCTCGCTAGGAAATAGCGTTTGCAGATGTCTACGTATCGTAGCAATAGAGTTCTAATGCTTCTTAAAACGCGATATCGCATCTCATTTCTATGATTCATGGTAAGATATAATATGATTTGCGAAGTGTTATGTATTCCTCGTCTACACTTCAAATCAATGTAAATACGACACTTCCTTGCAAGGAAATAGCGTTTGCAGATGTCTACCTATCGTTGCAATAGAGTTCTAATGCTTCTTAAAACGCGATATCGCATCTCATTTCTATGTTTCATGGTAAGATATAATATTCATTGCGAAGTGTTATGCATTCCTCGTCTACGATTCAAATGAAAGTAAATGCGATACCTCCTTGCAAGGAAATAGCATTTGCAGATGTCTACCTATCGTAGCAATAGTGTTCCAATGCTTCATAAAACGCGATATCGCATGTCATTTCTATGTATCATGGTAAGATATAATATTCATTGCGAAGTGTTATGCATTCCTCGTCTACGATTCAAATGAAAGTAAATGCGATACCTCCTTGCAAGGAAATAGCATTTGCAGATGTCTACGTATCGTAGCAATAGAGTTCTAATACTTCATAAAACGCGATATCGCATCTCATTTCTATGTTTCATGGTAAGATATAATATGATTTGCGAACTGTTATGTATTCCTCGTCTACACCTCAAATGAATGTAAATGCGACACTTCCTTGCAGGGAAATAGCGTTTGCAGATGTCTACGTATCGAAGCAATAGAGTTCAAATGCTTCTTAAAACGAGATATTGCATCTCATATCTATGTTTCATGATAAGATATAATATACATTGCGAAGTGTTATGCATTCCTCGTCTACGATTCAAATGAAAGTAAATGCGACACTTCCTTGCAAGGAAATAGCGTTTGCAGATGTCTATGTATCGGAGCAATAAAGTTCAAAAGCTTCTTAAAAAGAGATATTGCATCTCGTATCTATGTTTCATGATAAGATATAATATACATTGCGAAGTGTTATGCATTCCTCGTCTACGATTCAAATGAAAGTAAATGCGACACTTCCTTGCAAGGAAATAGCGTTTGCAGATGTGTACGTATCGTAGCAATAGATTTCTAATGCTTCTTAAAACGCGATATCGCATCTCATTTCTATGATTCATGGTAAGATATAATATGATTTGCGAAGTGTTATGTTTTCCTCGTCTACACCTCAAATGAATGTAAATGCGACACTTCCTTGCAAGGAAATAGCGATTGCAGATGTCTACCTATCGTAGCAATAGAGTTCTAATGCTTCTTAAAACGCGATATCGCATCTCATTTCTATGTTTCATGGTAAGATGTAATATGATTTGCGAAGTATCATGTATTCCTCGTCTACACTTCAAATGAATGTGAATGCGACACTTCCTTGCAAGGAAATAGCGTTTGCAGATGTCTACGTATCGAAGCAATAAAGTTGAAATGCTCCTTAAAACGAGATATTGCATCTCATATCTATGTTTCATGATAAGATATAATATTCATTGCGAAGTTTTATGCATTCCTCGTCTACGAATCAAATGAATGTAAATGCGACTCTTCCTTGCTAGGAAATAGCGTCTGCAGATGTTTACGTATCGAAGCAATAGAGTTCAAATGCTTCTTAAATCGAGATATTGCACCTCATATCTATGTTTCATGATAAGATATAATATTCATTGCGAAGTGTTATGCATTCCTCGTCTACGATTCAAATGAATGTAAATGCGTCACTTCCTTGCAAGGAAATCGCGTTTGCATATGTCTACGTATCGAAGCAATAGTGTTCTAAAGCTTCTTAAATCGCGATATCGCATCTCATTTCTACGTTTCATGGTAAGATATAATATGATTTGCGAAGTATCACGTATTCCCCGTCTACACTTCAAATGAATGTAAATGCGACACTTCCTTGCAAGGAAATAGCGTTTGCAGATGTCTACGTATCGTAGCAATAGAGTTCTAATGCATCTTAAAACGCGATATCGCATCTCATTTCTATGTTTCATGGTAAGATATAATATGATTTGCGAAGTGTTATGTATTCCTCGTCTACACTTCAAATGAATGTAAATGCGACACTCGCTCGCTAGGAAATAGCGTTTGCAGATGTCTACGTATCGTAGCAATAGAGTTCTAATGCTTCTTAAAACGCGATATCGCATCTCATTTCTATGATTCATGGTAAGATATAATATGATTTGCGAAGTGTTATGTATTCCTCGTCTACATTTCAAATCAATGTAAGTACGACACTTCCTTGCAAGGAAATAGCGATTGCAGATGTCTACCTATCGTAGCAATACGGTTCTAATGCTTCTTAAAACGCGATATCGCATCTCATTTCTATGTTTCATGGTAAGATATAATATTCATTGCGAAGTGTTATGCATTCCTCGTCTACGATTCAAATGAAAGTAAATGCGATACCTCCTTGCAAGGAAATAGCATTTGCAGATGTCTACCTATCGTAGCAATAGTGTTCTAATGCTTCATAAAACGCGATATCGCATGTCATTTCTATGTATCATGGTAAGATATAATATTCATTGCGAAGTGTTATGCATTCCTCGTCTACGATTCAAATGAAAGTAAATGCGACACTTCCTTGCAAGGAAACAGCGATTGCAGATGTCTACGTATCGTAGCAATAGAGCTCTTATAATTCTTAAAACGCGATTTCGCATCTCATTTCTATGTTTCATGGTAAGGTATAATATGATTTGCGAAGTGTTATGTATTCCTCGCCTACACCTGAAGTGAATGTAAATGCGACACTTCCTTGCAAGGAAATAGCCTTTGCAGATGTCTGCGTATCGTAGCAATAGAGTTCTAATGCTTCATAAAACGCGATATCGCATCTCATTTCTATGTTTCATGGTAAGATATAATATGATTTGCGAAGTGTTATGTATTCCTCGTCTACACCTCAAATGAATGTAAATGCGACACTTCCTTGCAGGGAAATAGCGTTTGCAGATGTCTACGTATCGAAGCAATAGAGTTCAAATGCTTCTTAAAACGAGATATTGCATCTCATATCTATGTTTCATGATAAGATATAATATACATTGCGAAGTGTTATGCATTCCTCGTCTACGATTCAAATGAAAGTAAATGCGACACTTCCTTGCAAGGAAATAGCGTTTGCAGATGTCTACGTATCGAAGCAATAGAGTTCAAATGCTTCTTAAAACGAGATATTGCATCTCATATCTATGTTTCATGATAAGATATAATATACATTGCGAAGTGTTATGCATTCCTCGTCTACGATTCAAATGAAAGTAAATGCGACACTTCCTTGCAAGGAAATAGCGTTTGCAGATGTTTACGTATCGTAGCAATAGATTTCTAATGCTTCTTAAAACGCGATATCGCATGTCATTTCTATGTATCATGGTAAGATATAATATTCATTGCGAAGTGTTATGCATTCCTCGTCTACGATTCAAATGAAAGTAAATGCGACACTTCCTTGCAAGGAAACAGCGATTGCAGATGTCTACGTATCGTAGCAATAGAGCTCTTATAATTCTTAAAACGCGATTTCGCATCTCATTTCTATGTTTCATGGTAAGGTATAATATGATTTGCGAAGTGTTATGTATTCCTCGCCTACACCTGAAGTGAATGTAAATGCGACACTTCCTTGCAAGGAAATAGCCTTTGCAGATGTCTGCGTATCGTAGCAATAGAGTTCTAATGCTTCATAAAACGCGATATCGCATCTCATTTCTATGTTTCATGGTAAGATATAATATGATTTGCGAAGTGTTATGTATTCCTCGTCTACACCTCAAATGAATGTAAATGCGACACTTCCTTGCAGGGAAATAGCGTTTGCAGATGTCTACGTATCGAAGCAATAGAGTTCAAATGCTTCTTAAAACGAGATATTGCATCTCATATCTATGTTTCATGATAAGATATAATATACATTGCGAAGTGTTATGCATTCCTCGTCTACGATTCAAATGAAAGTAAATGCGACACTTCCTTGCAAGGAAATAGCGTTTGCAGATGTCTACGTATCGAAGCAATAGAGTTCAAATGCTTCTTAAAACGAGATATTGCATCTCATATCTATGTTTCATGATAAGATATAATATACATTGCGAAGTGTTATGCATTCCTCGTCTACGATTCAAATGAAAGTAAATGCGACACTTCCTTGCAAGGAAATAGCGTTTGCAGATGTTTACGTATCGTAGCAATAGATTTCTAATGCTTCTTAAAACGCGATATCGCATCTCATTTCTATGTTTCATGGTAAGATATAATATGATTTGCGAAGTGTTATGTATTCCTCGTCTACACATCAAATGAATGTAAATGCGACACTTCCTTGCAAGGAAATAGCGTTTGCAGATGTCTACGTATAGAAGCAATAGAGTTTTAATGCTTCTTAAAACGCGATATCGCATCTCATTTCTATGTTTCATGGTAAGATGTAATATGATTTGCGAAGTGTTATGTATTCCTCGTCTACATTTCAAATCAATGTAAGTACGACACTTGCTTGCAAGGAAATAGCGTTTGCAGATGTCTACCTATCGTAGCAATAGAGTTCTAATGCTTCTTAAAACGCGATATCGCATCTCATTTCTATGTTTCATGGTAAGATATAATATTCATTGCGAAGTGTTATGCATTCCTCGTCTACGATTCAAATGAAAGTAAATGCGATACCTCCTTGCAAGGAAATAGCATTTGCAGATGTCTACCTATCGTAGCAATAGTGTTCTAATGCTTCATAAAACGCGATATCGCATGTCATTTCTATGTATCATGGTAAGATATAATATTCATTGCGAAGTGTTATGCATTCCTCGTCTACGATTCAAATGAAAGTAAATGCGACACTTCCTTGCAAGGAAACAGCGATTGCAGATATCTACGTATCGAAGCAATAGAGATCAAATGCTTCCTAAAACGAGATACTGCATCTCACATCTATATTTCATGATAAGATATAATATTCATTGCGAAGTGTTATGCATTCCTCGTCTACGATTCAAATGAAAGTAAATGCGACACTTCCTTGCAAGGAAATAGCGTTTGCAGATGTCTACGTATCGAAGCAATAGAGTTCAAATGCTTCTTAAAACGAGATATTGCATCTCATATCTATGTTTCATGATAAGATATAATATACATTGCGAAGTGTTATGCATTCCTCGTCTACGATTCAAATGAAAGTAAATGCGACACTTCCTTGCAAGGAAATAGCGTTTGCAGATGTTTACGTATCGTAGCAATAGATTTCTAATGCTTCTTAAAACGCGATATCGCATCTCATTTCTATGTTTCATGGTAAGATATAATATGATTTGCGAAGTGTTATGTATTCCTCGTCTACACATCAAATGAATGTAAATGCGACACTTCCTTGCAAGGAAATAGCGTTTGCAGATGTCTACGTATCGAAGCAATAGAGTTTTAATGCTTCTTAAAACGCGATATCGCATCTCATTTCTATGTTTCATGGTAAGATGTAATATGATTTGCGAAGTGTTATGTATTCCTCGTCTACATTTCAAATCAATGTAAGTACGACACTTGCTTGCAAGGAAATAGCGTTTGCAGATGTCTACCTATCGTAGCAATAGAGTTCTAATGCTTCTTAAAACGCGATATCGCATCTCATTTCTATGTTTCATGGTAAGATATAATATTCATTGCGAAGTGTTATGCATTCCTCGTCTACGATTCAAATGAAAGTAAATGCGATACCTCCTTGCAAGGAAATAGCATTTGCAGATGTCTACCTATCGTAGCAATAGTGTTCTAATGCTTCATAAAACGCGATATCGCATGTCATTTCTATGTATCATGGTAAGATATAATATTCATTGCGAAGTGTTATGCATTCCTCGTCTACGATTCAAATGAAAGTAAATGCGACACTTCCTTGCAAGGAAACAGCGATTGCAGATATCTACGTATCGAAGCAATAGAGATCAAATGCTTCCTAAAACGAGATACTGCATCTCACATCTATATTTCATGATAAGATATAATATTCATTGCGAAGTGTTATGCATTCCTCGTCTACGATTCAAATGAAAGTAAATGCGACACTTCCTTGCAAGGAAATAGCGTTTGCAGATGTCTACGTATCGTAACAATAGAGTTCTTATGATTCTTGAAACGCGATATCGCATCTCATTTCTATGATTCATGGTAAGATATAATATGATTTGCGAAGTGTTATGAATTCCTCGTCTACACTTCAAATCAATGTAAATACGACACTTCCTTGCAAGGAAATAGCGTTTGCAGATGTCTACCTATCGTAGCAATGGTGTTCTAATGCTTCTTAAAACGCGATATCGCATCTCATTTCTATGTTTCATGGTAAGATATAATATTCATTGCGAAGTGGTATGCATTCCTCGTCTACGATTCAAATGAAAGTAAATGCGATACTTCCTTGCAAGGAAATAGCATTTGCAGATGTCTACCTATCGTAGCAATAGTGTTCTAATGCTTCATGAAACGCGATATCGCATCTCATTTCTATGTTTCATGGTAAGATATAATATTCATTGCGAAGTGTTATGCATTCCTAGTCTACGATTCAAATAAAAGTAAATGCGACACTTCCTTGCAAGGAAACAGCGTTTGCAGATGTCTACGTATCGTAGCAATAGAGCTCTTATAATTCTTAAAACGCGATTTCGCATCTCATTTCTATGTTTCATGGTAAGGTATAATATGATTTGCGAAGTGTTATGTATTCCTCGCCTACACTTCAAGTGAATGGAAATGCGACACTTCCTTGCATGGAAATAGCCTTTGCAGATGTCTACGTATCGTAGCAATAGAGTTCTAATGCTTCTTAAAACGCGATATCGCATCTCATTTCTATGTTTCATGGTAAGATATAATATTCATTGCGAAGTGTTATGCATTCCTCGTCTACGATTCAAATGAAAGTAAATGCGACACTTCCTTGCAAGGAAATAGCGTTTGCAGATGTCTACGTATCGTAGCAATAGAGATCTTATGATTCTTAAAACGCGATATCGCAACTCATTTCTATGTTTCATGGTAAGATATAATTTGATTTGAGAAGTGTTATGTATTCCTCGTCTACACTTCAAATGAATGTGAATGCAACACTTCCTCGCTAGGAAATAGCGTTTGCAGTTGTCTACGTATCGTAGCAATAGATTTCTAATGCTCCTTAAAACGCGATATCGCATCTCATTTCTATGTTTCATGGTAAGATATAATATGATTTGCGAAGTGTCATGTCTTCCTCGTCTACACTTCAAATGAATGTAAATGCGACACTTCCATGCTGGGAAATAGCGTCTGCAGATGTCTAGGTATCGTAGCAATAGAGTTCTAATGCTTCTTAAAACGCGATATCGCATCTCATTTCTATGTTTCATGGTCAGATGTAATATGATTTGCGAAGTGTTATGTATTCCTCGTCTACACTTCAAATGAATGTAAATGCGATGCTTCCTTGCAAAGAAATAGCGTTTGCAATTGTCTAGGTATCGAAGCAATAGAGTTCAAATGCTTCTTAAAACGAGATATTGCATCTCAAATCTATGTTTCATGATAAGATATAATATTCATTGCGACGTGTTATGCATTCCTCGTCTACGATTCAAATGAAAGTAAATGCGACACTTCCTTGCAAGGAAATAGCGTTTGCAGATGTCTACGTATCGTAGCAATAGAGTTCATATGATTCTTAAAACGCGATATCGCATCTCACTTCTATGTTTCATGGTAAGATATAATATGATTTGCGAAGTGTTATGCATTCCTCGTCCACGATTCAAATAAAAGTAAATGCGATACCTCCTTGCAAGGAAATAGCGTTTGCAGATGCCTACGTATCGTAGCAATGGATTTCTGATGCTTCTTAAAACGTGATATCGCATCTCATTTCTATGTTTTATGGTAAGATATAATATGATTTGCGAAGTGTTATGTATTCCTCGTCTACACTTCAAATGAATGTAAATGCGACACTTCCTTGTTAGGAAATAGCGTCTGCAGATGTCTGGGTATCGTAGCAATAGAGTTCTAATGCTTCTTTAAACGCGATATCGCATCTCATTTCTACGTTTCATGGTAAGATGTATTATGATTTGCGAAGTGTTATGTATTCCTCGTCTACACATCAAATGAATGTAAATGCGACACTTCCTTGCAAGGAAATAGCATTTGCAGATGTCTACGTATCGTAGCAATGGATTTCTAATGCTTCTTAGAACGCGATATCGCATCTCATTTCTATGTTTCATGGTAAGATATAATATGATTTGCGAAGTGTCATGTATTCCTCGTCTACACTTCAAATGAATGTGAATGCGACACTTCCTTGCAAGGAAATAGCGTTTGCAGATGCCTACGTATCGAAGCAATAGAGTTCAAATGCTTCTTAAAACGAGATATTGCATCTCATATCTATGTTTCATGATAAGATATAATATACATTGCGAAGTGTTATGCATTCCTCGTCTACGATTCAAATGAAAGTAAATGCGACACTTCCTTGCAAGGAAATAGCGTTTGCAGATGTCTACGCAGCGTAGCAATAGAGTTCTTATAATACTTAAAACGCGATTTCGTATCTCATTTCTATGTTTCATGGTAAGATATAATATGATTTGCGAAGTATCATGTATTCCTCGTCTACACTTCAAATGAATGTGAATGCGACACTTCCTTGCAAGGAAATAGCGTTTGCAGATGTCTACGTATCGAAGCAATAAAGTTGAAATGCTTCTTAAAACGAGATATTGCATCTCATATCTATGTTTCATGATAAGATATAATATTCATTGCGAAGTGTTATGCATTCCTCGTCTACGATTCAAATGAATGTAAATGCGACACTTCCTTGCTAGGAAATAGCGTCTGCAGATGTTTACGTATCGAAGCAATAGAGTTCAAATGCTTCTTAAAACGAGATGTTGCATCTCATATCTATGTTTCATGATAAGATATACTGTTCATTGCGAAGTGTTATGCATTCCTCGTCTACGATTCAAATGAATGTAAATGCGACACTTCCTTGCAAGGAAATCGCGTTTGCATATGTCTACGTATCGAAGCAATAGCGTTCTAAAGCTTCTTAAATCGCGATATCGCATCTCATTTCTATGTTTCATGGTAAGATATAATACGATTTGCGAAGTATCACGTATTCCCCGTCTACACTTCAAATGAATGTAAATGCGACACTTCCTTGCAAGGAAATAGCGTTTGCAGATGTCTACGTATCGTAGCAATAGAGTTCTAATGCTTCTTAAAACGCGATATCGCATCTCATTTCTATGTTTCATGGTAAGATATAATATGATTTGCGAAGTGTTATGTATTCCTCGTCTACACTTCAAATGAATGTAAATGCGACACTCGCTCGCTAGGAAATAGCGTTTGCAGATGTCTACGTATCGTAGCAATAGAGTTCTAATGCTTCTTAAAACGCGATATCGCATCTCATTTCTATGATTCATTCTAAGATATAATATGATTTGCGAAGTGTTATGTATTCCTCGTCTACATTTCAAATCAATGTAAGTACGACACTTCCTTGCAAGGAAATAGCGATTGCAGATGTCTACCTATCGTAGCAATAGAGTTCTAATGCTTCTTAAAACGCGATATCGCATCTCATTTCTATGTTTCATGGTAAGATATAATATTCATTGCGAAGTGTTATGCATTCCTCGTCTACGATTCAAATGAAAGTAAATGCGATACCTCCTTGCAAGGAAATAGCATTTGCAGATGTCTACCTATCGTAGCAATAGTGTTCTAATGCTTCGTAAAACGCGATATCGCATGTCATTTCTATGTATCATGGTAAGATATAATATTCATTGCGAAGTGTTATGCATTCCTCGTCTACGATTCAAATGAAAGTAAATGCGACACTTCCTTGCAAGGAAACAGCGATTGCAGATGTCTACGTATCGAAGCAATAGAGTTCAAATGCTTCCTAAAACGAGATACTGCATCTCATATCTATATTTCATGATAAGATATAATATTCATTGCGAAGTGTTATGCATTCCTCGTCTACGATTCAAATGAAAGTAAATGCGACACTTCCTTGCAAGGAAATAGCGTTTGCAGATGTCTACGTATCGTAACAATAGAGTTCTTATGATTCTTGTAACGCGATATCGCATCTCATTTCTATGATTCATGGTAAGATATAATATGATTTGCGAAGTGTTATGAATTCCTCGTCTACACTTCAAATCAATGTAAATACGACACTTCCTTGCAAGGAAATAGCGTTTGCAGATGTCTACCTATCGTAGCAATGGTGTTCTAATTCTTCTTAAAACGCGATATCGCATCTCATTTCTATGTTTCGTGGTAAGATATAATATTCATTGCGAAGTGGTATGCATTCCTCGTCTACGATTCAAATGAAAGTAAATGCGATACTTCCTTGCAAGGAAATAGCATTTGCAGATGTCTACCTATCGTAGCAATAGTGTTCTAATGCTTCATAAAACGCGATATCGCATCTCACTTCTATGTTTCATGGTAAGATATAATATTCATTGCGAAGTGTTATGCATTCCTAGTCTACGATTCAAATAAAAGTAAATGCGACACTTCCTTGCAAGGAAATAGCATTTGCAGATGTCTACGTATCGTAGCAATAGAGTTCTAATGCTTCATAAAACGCGATATCGCATCTCATTTCTATGTTTCATGGTAAGATATAATATGATTTGCGAAGTGTTATGTATTCCTCGTCTACACCTCAAATGAATGTAAATGCGACACTTCCTTGCAGGGAAATAGCGTTTGCAGATGTCTACGTATCGAAGCAATAGAGTTCAAATGCTTCTTAAAACGAGATATTGCATCTCATATCTATGTTTCATGATAAGATATAATATTCATTGCGAAGTGTTATGCATTCCTCGTCTACGATTCAAATGAATGTAAATGCGTCACTTCCTTGCAAGGAAATCGCGTTTGCATATGTCTACGTATCGAAGCAATAGTGTTCTAAAGCTTCTTAAATCGCGATATCGCATCTCATTTCTACGTTTCATGGTAAGATATAATATGATTTGTGAAGTATCACGTATTCCCCGTCTACACTTCAAATGAATGTAAATGCGACACTTCCTTGCAAGGAAATAGCGTTTGCAGATGTCTACGTATCGTAGCAATAGAGTTCTAATGCATCTTAAAACGCGATATCGCATCTCATTTCTATGTTTCATGGTAAGATATAATATGATTTGCGAAGTGTTATGTATTCCTCGTCTACACTTCAAATGAATGTAAATGCGACACTCGCTCGCTAGGAAATAGCGTTTGCAGATGTCTACGTATCGTAGCAATAGAGTTCTAATGCTTCTTAAAACGCGATATAGCATCTCATTTCTATGATTCATGGTAAGATATAATATGATTTGCGAAGTGTTATGTATTCCTCGCCTACATTTCAAATCAATGTAAGTACGACACTTCCTTGCAAGGAAATAGCGATTGCAGATGTCTACCTATCGTAGCAATAGAGTTCTAATGCTTCTTAAAACGCGATATCGCATCTCATTTCTATGTTTCATGGTAAGATATAATATTCATTGCGAAGTGTTATGCATTCCTCGTCTACGATTCAAATGAAAGTAAATGCGATACCTCCTTGCAAGGAAATAGCATTTGCAGATGTCTACCTATCGTAGCAATAGTGTTCTAATGCTTCATAAAACGCGATATCGCATGTCATTTCTATGTATCATGGTAAGATATAATATTCATTGCGAAGTGTTATGCATTCCTCGTCTACGATTCAAATGAAAGTAAATGCGACACTTCCTTGCAAGGAAACAGCGATTGCAGATGTCTACGTATCGAAGCAATAGAGTTCAAATGCTTCCTAAAACGAGATACTGCATCTCATATCTATATTTCATGATAAGATATAATATTCATTGCGAAGTGTTATGCATTCCTCGTCTACGATTCAAATGAAAGTAAATGCGACACTTCCTTGCAAGGAAACAGCGTTTGCAGATGTCTACGTATCGTAACAATAGAGTTCTTATGATTCTTGTAACGCGATATCGCATCTCATTTCTATGATTCATGGTAAGATATAATATGATTTGCGAAGTGTTATGAATTCCTCGTCTACACTTCAAATCAATGTAAATACGACACTTCCTTGCAAGGAAATAGCGTTTGCAGATGTCTACCTATCGTAGCAATGGTGTTCTAATGCTTCTTAAAACGAGATATTGCATCTCATATCTATGTTTCATGATAAGATATAATATTCATTGCGAAGTGTTATGCATTCCTCGTCTACGATTCAAATGAATGTAAATGCGTCACTTCCTTGCAAGGAAATCGCGTTTGCATATGTCTACGTATCGAAGCAATAGTGTTCTAAAGCTTCTTAAATCGCGATATCGCATCTCATTTCTACGTTTCATGGTAAGATATAATATGATTTGTGAAGTATCACGTATTCCCCGTCTACACTTCAAATGAATGTAAATGCGACACTTCCTTGCAAGGAAATAGCGTTTGCAGATGTCTACGTATCGTAGCAATAGAGTTCTAATGCATCTTAAAACGCGATATCGCATCTCATTTCTATGTTTCATGGCAAGGTATAATATGATTTGCGAAGTGTTATGTATTCCTCGCCTACACTTCAAGTGAATGTAAATGCGACACTTCCTTGCATGGAAATAGCCTTTGCAGATGTCTACGTATCGTAGCAATAGAGTTCTAATGCTTCTTAAAACGCGATATCGCATCTCATTTCTATGTTTCATGGTAAGATATAATATTCATTGCGAAGTGTTATGCATTCCTCGTCTACGATTCAAATGAAAGTAAATGCCATACTTCCTTGCAGGGAAATAGCGTTTGCCGATATCTACGTATCGAAGCAATAGAGTTCAAATGCTTCTTAAAACGAGATATTGCATCTCATATCTATGTTTCATGATAAGATATAATATACATTGCGAAGTGTTATGCATTCCTCGTCTACGATACAAATGAAAGTAAATGCGACACTTCCTTGCAAGGAAATAGCGTTTGCAGATGTCTACGTATCGTAGCAATAGAGTTCTTATGATTCTTAAAACGCGATATCGCATCTCATTTCTATGTTTCATGGTAAGATATAATTTGATTTGAGAAGTGTTATGTATTCCTCGTCTACACTTCAAATGAATGTAAATGCGACACTTCCATGCTGGGAAATAGCGTCTGCAGATGTCTAGGTATCGTAGCAATAGAGTTCTAATGCTTCTTAAAACGCGATATCGCATCTCATTTCTATGTTTCATGGTAAGGTATAATATGATTTGCGAAGTGTTATGTATTCCTCGCCTACACTTCAAGTGAATGTAAATGCGACACTTCCTTGCATGGAAATAGCCTTTGCAGATGTCTACGTATCGTAGCAATAGAGTTCTAATGCTTCTTAAAACGCGATATCGCAACTCATTTCTATGTTTCATGGTAAGATATAATTTGATTTGAGAAGTGTTATGTATTCCTCGTCTACACTTCAAATGAATGTGAATGCAACACTTCCTCGCTAGGAAATAGCGTTTGCAGTTGTCTACGTATCGTAGCAATAGATTTCTAATGCTCCTTAAAACGCGATATCGCATCTCATTTCTATGTTTCATGGTAAGATATAATATGATTTGCGAAGTGTCATGTCTTCCTCGTCTACACTTCAAATGAATGTAAATGCGACACTTCCATGCTGGGAAATAGCGTCTGCAGATGTCTAGGTATCGTAGCAATAGAGTTCTAATGCTTCTTAAAACGCGATATCGCATCTCATTTCTATGTTTCATGGTCAGATGTAATATGATTTGCGAAGTGTTATGTATTCCTCGTCTAGACTTCAAATGAATGTAAATGCGATGCTTCCTTGCAAAGAAATAGCGTTTGCAATTGTCTAGGTATCGAAGCAATAGAGTTCAAATGCTTCTTAAAACGAGATATTGCATCTCAAATCTATGTTTCATGATAAGATATAATATTCATTGCGAAGTGCTATGCATTCCTCGCCTACGATTCAAATGAATGTAAATGCGACACTTCCTTGAAAGGAAATAGCGTTTGCAGATGTCTACGTATCGTAGCAATAGAGTTCTTATGATTCTTAGAACGCGATATCGCATCTCATTTCTATGTCTCATGGTAAGGTATAATATGATTTGCGAAGTGTTATGTATTCCTCGTCTATACTTCAAATGAATGTGAATGCGACACTTCCTCGCTAGGAAATAGCGTCTGCAGATATCTAGGTATCGTAGTAATAGAGTTCTAATGCTTCTTAAAACGAGATATTGCATCTCACATCTATGTTTCATGATAAGATATAATATTCATTGCGACGTGTTATGCATTCCTCGTCTACGATTCAAATGAAAGTAAATGCGACACTTCCTTGCAAGGAAATAGCGTTTGCAGATGTCTACGTATCGTAGCAATAGAGTTCATATGATTCTTAAAACGCGATATCGCATCTCATTTCTATGTTTCATGGTAAGATATAACATGATTTGCGAAGTGTTATGTATTCCTCGTCTACACTTCAAATGAATGTGAATGCGATTCTTCCTCGCTAGGAAATAGCGTTTGCAGATGTCTACGTATCGTAGCAATAGCTTTCTAATGCTTCATAAAACGCGATATCGCATGTCATTTCTATGTATCATGGTAAGATATAATATTCATTGCGAAGTGTTATGCTTTCCTCGTCTACGATTCAAATGAAAGTAAATGCGACACTTCCTTGCAAGGAAACAGCGATTGCAGATGTCTACGTATCGTAGCAATAGAGCTCTTATAATTCTTAAAACGCGATTTCGCATCTCATTTCTATGTTTCATGGTAAGGTATAATATGATTTGCGAAGTGTTATGTATTCCTCGCCTACACCTGAAGTGAATGTAAATGCGACACTTCCTTGCAAGGAAATAGCCTTTGCAGGTGTCTGCGTATCGTAGCAATAGAGTTCTAATGCTTCATAAAACGCGATATCGCATCTCATTTCTATGTTTCATGGTAAGATATAATATGATTTGCGAAGTGTTATGTATTCCTCGTCTACACCTCAAATGAATGTAAATGCGACACTTCCTTGCATGGAAATAGCGTTTGCAGATGTCTACGTATCGAAGCAATAGAGTTCAAATGCTTCTTAAAACGAGATATTGCATCTCATATCTATGTTTCATGATAAGATATAATATACATTGCGAAGTGTTATGCATTCCTCGTCTACGATTCAAATGAAAGTAAATGCGACACTTCCTTGCAAGGAAATAGCGTTTGCAGATGTCTACGTATCGAAGCAATAGAGTTCAAATGCTTCTTAAAACGAGATATTGCATCTCATATCTATGTTTCATGATAAGATATAATATACATTGCGAAGTGTTATGCATTCCTCGTCTACGATTCAAATGAAAGTAAATGCGACACTTCCTTGCAAGGAAATAGCGTTTGCAGATGTTTACGTATCGTAGCAATAGAGTTCTAATGCTTCTTAAAACGCGATATCGCATCTCATTTCTATGTTTCATGGTAAGATATAATATTCATTGCGAAGTGTTATGCATTCCTCGTCTACGATTCAAATGAAAGTAAATGCGATACCTCCTTGCAAGGGAATAGCATTTGCAGATGTCTACCTATCGTAGCAATAGTGTTCTAATGCTTCATAAAACGCGATATCGCATGTCATTTCTATGTATCATGGTAAGATATAATATTCATTGCGAAGTGTTATGCATTCCTCGTCTACGATTCAAATGAAAGTAAATGCGACACTTTCTTGCAAGGAAACAGCGATTGCAGATATCTACGTATCGAAGGAATAGAGTTCAAATGCTTCCTAAAACGAGATACTGCATCTCATATCTATATTTCATGATAAGATATAATATTCATTGCGAAGTGTTATGCATTCCTCGTCTACGATTCAAATGAAAGTTAATGCGACACTTCCTTGCAAGGAAATAGCGTTTGCAGGTGTGTACGTGTCGTAGCAATAGAGTTCTAATGCTTCTTAAAACGCGATATCGCATCTCATTATTATGTTTCATGGTAAGATATAATAAGATTTGCGAAGTGTCATGTATTCCTCGTCTACACTTCAAATAAATGTGAAAGCGACACTTGCTCGCTAGGAAATAGCGTTTGCAGATGTCTAGGTATCGTAGCAATAGAGTTCTAATGCTTCTTAAAACGCGATATCGCATCTCATTTCTATGTTTCATGGTAAGATATAATATGAATTGCGAAGTGTTATGTATTCCTCGTCTACACTTCAAATCAATTGAAATACGACACTTCCTTGCAAGGAAATAGCGTTTGCAGATGTCTACCTATCGTAGCAATAGAGTTCTAATGCTTCTTAAAACGCGATATCGTATCTCATTTCTATGTTCCATGGTAAGATATAATATTCATTGCGAAGTGTTATGCATTCCTCGTCTACGATTCAAATGAAAGTAAATGCGACAGTTCCTTGCAAGGAAAAAGCGATTGCAGATGTCCACGTATCGTAGCAATAGAGTTCAAATGCTTCTTAAAACGCGTTATCGCATCTCGTATCTATGTTTCATGGTAAGATATAATATGATTTGCGAAGTGTTATGTATTCCTCGTCTACACCTCAAATGAATGAAAATGCGACACTTCCTTGCAAGGAAATAGCGTTTGCAGATGTCTACGTATCGTAGCAATAGAGTTCTAATGCTTCTTAAAACGCGATATCGCATCTCATTTCTATGTTTCGTGGCAAGATATAATATGATTTGCGAAGTGTTATGCATTCCTCGTCCACGATTCAAATGAACGTAAATGCGACACTTCCTTGCAAGGAAATAGCGTTTGCAGATGTCTATGTATCGTAGCAATAGATTTCTAATGCTTCTTAAAACGCGATATCGCATCTCATTTCTATGTTTCATGGTAAGATATAAGATGATTTGCTAAGTGTCATGTATTCCTCTTCTACACTTCAAATGAATGTAAATGCGACACTTCCTTGTTAGGAAATAGCGTCTGCAGATGTCTGGGTATCGTAGCAATAGAGTTCTAATGCTTCTTAAAACGCGATATCGCATCTCATTTCTACGTTTCATGGTAAGATGTATAATGATTTGCGAAGTGTAATGTATTCCTCGTCTACACTTCAAATGAATGTAAATGCGACACTCGCTCGCCAGGAAATAGCGTTTGCAGATGTCTACGTATCGTAGCAATAGAGTTCTAATGCTTCTTAGAACGCGATATCGCATCTCCTTTCTATGTTTCATGGTAAGATATAATATGATTTGCGAAGTGTTATGTATTCCTCGTCTACACTTCAAATGAATGTAAGTGCGACACTTCCTTGCAAGGAAATAGCGTTTGCAGATGTCTACGTATCGAAGCAATAGAGTTCAAATGCTTCTTAAAACGCGATATCGCATCTCATTTCTATGTTTCATGGTAAGATATAATATGATTTGCGAAGTGTTATGCATTCCTCGTCTACGATTCAAATGAACGTAAATGCGACACTTCCTTCCAAGGAAATAGCGTTTGCAGATGTCTACGTATCGTTACAATAGAGTTCTTATGATACATAAAACGCGATATCGCATCTCATTTCTATGTTTCATGGTAAGATATAATATGATTTGCGAAGTGTTATGTATTCCTCGTCTACACTTCAAATCAATGTAAATACGACACTTCCTTGCAAGGAAATAGCGTTTGCAGATGTCTACCTATCGTAGCAATAGAGTTCTAATGCTTCTTAAAACGCGATATCGCATCTCATTTCTATGTTTCATGGTAAGATATAATATGATTTGCGGAGTGTTATGTATTCCTCGTCGACACTTCAAATGAATGTAAATGCGACACTTCCTTGCAAGGAAATAGCGTTTGCAGATGTCTACGTATCGAAGCAATAGGGTTCAAATGCTTCTTAAAACGCGAAATCGCATCTCATTTCTATGTTTCATGGTAAGATATAATATGATTTGCGAAGTGTTATGTATTCCTCGTCTACACTTCAAATGAATGTAAATGCGACACTCGCTCGCTAGGAAATAGCGTTTGCAGATGTCTACGTATCGTAGCAATAGAGTTCTAATGCTTCTTAAAACGCGATATCGCATCTCCTTTCTATGTTTCATGGTAAGATATAATATGATTTGCGAAGTGTTATGTATTCCTCGTCTACACTTCAAATGAATGTAAATGCGACACTTCCTTGCAAGGAAATAGCGTTTGCAGATGTCTACGTATCGAAGCAATAGAGTTCAAATGCTTCTTAAAACGCGATATCGCATCTCATTTCTATGTTTCATGGTAAGATATAATATGATTTGCGAAGTGTTATGCATTCCTCGTCTACGATTCAAATGAACGTAAATGCGACACTTCCTTCCAAGGAAATAACGTTTGCAGATGTCTACGTATCGTAACAATAGAGTTCTTATGATACTTAAAACGCGATATCGCATCTCATTTCTATGATTCATGGTAAGATATAATATGATTTGCGAAGTGTTATGTATTCCTCGTCTACACTTCAAATCAATGTAAATACGACACTTCCTTGCAAGGAAATAGCGTTTGCAGATGTCTACCTATCGTAGCAATAGAGTTCTAATGCTTCTTAAAACGCGATATCGCATCTCATTTCTATGTTTCATGGTAAGATATAATATGATTTGCGAAGTGTTATGTATTCCTCGTCTACACTTCAAATGAATGTAAATGCGACACTTCCTTGCAAGGAAATAGCGTTTGCAGATGTCTACGTATCGAAGCAATAGAGTTCTAATGCTTCTTAAAACGCGATATCGCATCTCATTCTATGTTTCATGGTAAGATATAATATGATTTGCGAAGTGCTATGTATTCCTCGTCTACACTTCAAATGAATGTAAATGCGACACTTCCTTGCAAGGAAATAGCGTTTGCAAATGTCTACCTATCGTAGCAATAGTGTTCTAATGCTTCTTAAAACGCGATATCGCATCTCATTTCTATGTTTCATGGTAAGATATAATATGATTTGCGAAGTATCATGTATTCTTCGTCTACACTTCAAATGAATGTAAATGCGACACTTCGTTGCAAGGAAATAGCGTTTGCAAATGTCTACCTATCGTAGCAATAGTTTTCTAATGCTTCTTAAAACGCGATATCGCATCTCATTTCTATCTTTCATGGTAAGATATAATATGATTTGCGATGTGTTATGTTTTCCTCGTCTACACCTCAAATGAATGTAAATGCTACACTTCCTTGCAAGGAAGTAGCGAATCCAGATGTCTACCTATCGTAGCAATAGAGTTCAAATGCTTCTTAAAACGCGATATCGCATCACATTTCTATGTTTCATGGTAAGATATAATATGATTTGCGAAGTGTTATGCATTCCTCGTCTACACTTCAAATGAATGTAAATGCGACACTTCCTTGCAAGGAAATAGCGTTTGCAGATGTCTACGTATCGAAGCAATAGAGTTCTAATGCTTCTTAAAACGCGATATCGCATCTCATTTCTATGTTTCATGGTAAGATATAATAAGATTTGCGAAGTGTTATGTATTCCTCGTCTACACATCAAATGAATGTAAATGCGACACTTCCTTGCAGGGAAATAGCGTTTGCAAATGTCTACGTAACGAAGCAATAGAGTTCAAATGCTTCTTAAAACGAGATATTGCATCTCATATCTATGTTTCATGATAAGATATAATATTAATTGCGAAGTGTTATGCATTCCTCGTCCACACATCAAAGGAATGTAAATGCGACACTTCCTTGCAAGGAAATAGCGTCCGCAGATGTTTACGTATCGTAGCAATGGATTTCTGATGCTTCTTAGAACGCGATATCGCATCTCATTTCTATGTTTCATGGTAAGATATAATATGATTTGCGAAGTGTCATGTATTCCTCGTCTACACTTCAAACGAAAGTAAATGCGATACTTCCTTGCAAGGAAATAGCATTTGCAGATGTCCACCTATCGTAGCAATAGTGTTCTAATGCTTCTTAAAACGCGATATCGCATCTCATTTCTATGTTTCATGGTAAGATATAATATCATTTGCGAAGTGTTATGTATTCCTCGTCTACACCTCAAATGAATGTAAATGCGACATTTCCTTGCAAGGAAATAGCGTTTGCAGATGTCTATGTATCGTAGCAATAGATTTCTAATGCTTCTTAAAACGCGATATCGCATCTCATTTCTATGTTTCATGGTAAGATATAATATGATTTGCGAAGTGTTATGTATTCCTCGTCTACACCTCAAATGAATGTAAATGCGACTCTTCCTTGCAGGGAAATAGCGTTTGCAGATGTCTACGTAACGAAGCAATAGAGTTCAAATGCTTCTTAAAACGGGATATTGCATCTCATATCTATGTTTCATGATAAGATATAATATTCATTGCGAAGTGTTATGCATTCCTCGTCCACACATCAAAGGAATGTAAATGCGACACTTCCTTGCAAGGAAATAGCGTCCGCAGATGTTTACGCATCGTAGCAATGGATTTCTGATGCTTCTTAGAACGCGATATCGCATCTCATTTCTATGTTTCATGGTAAGATATAATATGATTTGCGAAGTGTCATGTATTCCTCGTCTACACTTCAAATGAATGTAAATGCGACACCTCCTTGCAAGGAAATAGCGTTTGCAGGTGTGTACGTGTCATAGCAATAGAGTTCTAATGCTTCTTAAAACGCGATATCGCATCTCATTATTATGTATCATGGTAAGATATAATAAGATTTGCGAAGTGTCATGTATTCCTCGTCTACACTTCAAATGAATGTGAATGCGACACTTGCTCGCTAGGAAATAGCGTTTGCAGATGTCTAGGTATCGTAGCAATAGAGTTTTAATGCTTCTTAAAACGCGATATCGCATCTCATTTCTATGTTTCATGGTAAGATATAATATGATTTGCGAAGTGTTATGTATTCCTCGTCTACACTTCAAATCAATGTAAATACGACACTCCCTTGCAAGGAAATAGCGTTTGCACATGTCTACCTATCGTAGCAATAGAGTTCTAATGCTTCTTAAAACGCGATATCGCATCTCATTTCTATGTTTCATGGTAAGATATAATATGATTTGCGAAGTATCATGTATTCCTCGTCTACACTTCAAATGAATGTAAATGCGACACTTCCTTGCTTTGAAATAGCGTTTGCAGATGTCTAGGTATCGTAGCAATAGAGTTCTAATGATTCTTAAAACGCGATATCGCATCTCATTTCTATGTTTCATGGTAAGATATAATATGATTTGCGAAGTATCATGTATTCCTCGTCTACACTTCAAATGAATTTAAATGCGATACTTCCTTGCAAGGAAATAGCATTTGCAGATGTCTACCTATCGTAGCAATAGTGTTCTAATGCTTCTTAAAACGCGATATCGCATCTCATTTCTATGTATCATGGTAAGATATAATATTCATTGCGAAGTGTTATGCATTCCTCGTCTACGATTCAAATGAAAGTAAATGCGACACTTCCTTGCAAGGAAACAGCAATTGCAGATGTCTACGTATCGTAGCAATAGAGTTCAAATGCTTCTTAAAACGCGATATCGCATCGCATTTCTATGTTTCATGGTAAGATATAATATCATTTGCGAAGTGTTATGTATTCCTCGTCTACACCTCAAATGAATGTAAATGCGACACTTCCTTGCAAGGAAATAGCGTCTGCAGATGTCTACGTATCGAAGCAATAGAGTTCAAATGCTTCTTAAAACGAGATATTGCATCTCATATCTATGTTTCATGATAAGATATAATATACATTGCGAAGTGTTATGCATTCCTCGTCTACGATTCAAATGAAAGTAAATGCGACACTTCCTTGCAAGGAAATAGCGTTTGCAGATGTCTATGTATCGTAGCAATAGATTTCTAATGCTTCTTAAAACGCGATATCGCATCTCATTTCTATGTTTCATGGTAAGATATAATATGATTTGCGAAGTGTTATGTATTCCTCGTCTACACCTCAAATGAATGTAAATGCGACACTTCCTTGCAGGGAAATAGCGTTTGCAGATGTCTACGTAACGAAGCAATAGAGTTCAAATGCTTCTTAAAACGCGATATCGCATCACATTTCTATGTTTCATGGTAAGATATAATATGATTTGCGAAGTGTTATGCATTCCTCGTCTACACTTCAAATGAATGTAAATGCGACACTTCCTTGCAAGGAAATAGCGTTTGCAGATGTCTACGTATCGAAGCAATAGAGTTCTAATGCTTCTTAAAACGCGATATCGCATCTCATTACTATGTTTCATGGTAAGATATAATAAGATTTGCGAAGTGTCATGTATTCCTCGTCTACACTTCAAATGAATGTGAATGCGACACTTGCTCGCTAGGAAATAGCGTTTGCAGATGTCTAGGTATCGTAGCAATAGAGTTCTAATGCTACTTAAAACGCAATATCGCATCTCATTTCTATGTTTCATGGCAAGATATAATATGATTTGCGAAGTGTTATGTATTCCTCGTCTACACTTCAAATCAATGTAAATACGACACTTCCTTGCAAGGAAATAGCGTTTGCAGATGTCTACCTATCGTAGCAATAGAGTTCTAATGCTTCTTAAAACGCGATATCGTATCTCATTTCTATGTTTCATGGTAAGATATAATATTCATTGCGAAGTGTTATGCATTCCTCGTCTACGATTCAAACGAAAGTAAGTGCGATACTTCCTTGCAAGGAAATAGCATTTGCAGATGTCTACCTATCGTAGCAATAGTGTTCTAATGCTTCTTAAAACGCGATATCGCATCTCATTTCTATGTATCATGGTAAGATATAATATTCATTGCGAAGTGTTATGCATTCCTCGTCTACGATTCAAATGAAAGTAAATGCGACACTTCCTTGCAAGGAAACAGCAATTGCAGATGTCTACGTATCGTAGCAATAGAGTTCAAATGCTTCTTAAATCGCGATATCGCATCACATTTCTATGTTTCATGGTAAGATATAATATCATTTGCGAAGTGTTATGTATTCCTCGTCTACACCTCAAATGAATGTAAATGCGACACTTCCTTGCAAGGAAATAGCGTTTGCAGATGTCTACGTATCGAAGCAATAGAGTTCAAATGCTTCTTAAAACGAGATATTGCATCTCATATCTATGTTTCATGATAAGATATAATATTAATTGCGAAGTGTTATGCATTCCTCGTCCACACATCAAAGGAATGTAAATGCGACACTTCCTTGCAAGGAAATAGCGTCCGCAGATGTTTACGTATCGTAGCAATGGATTTCTGATGCTTCTTAGAACGCGATATCGCATCTCATTTCTATGTTTCATGGTAAGATATAATATGATTTGCGAAGTGTCATGTATTCCTCGTCTACACTTCAAACGAAAGTAAATGCGATACTTCCTTGCAAGGAAATAGCATTTGCAGATGTCCACCTATCGTAGCAATAGTGTTCTAATGCTTCTTAAAACGCGATATCGCATCTCATTTCTATGTTTCATGGTAAGATATAATATCATTTGCGAAGTGTTATGTATTCCTCGTCTACACCTCAAATGAATGTAAATGCGACATTTCCTTGCAAGGAAATAGCGTTTGCAGATGTCTATGTATCGTAGCAATAGATTTCTAATGCTTCTTAAAACGCGATATCGCATCTCATTTCTATGTTTCATGGTAAGATATAATATGATTTGCGAAGTGTTATGTATTCCTCGTCTACACCTCAAATGAATGTAAATGCGACTCTTCCTTGCAGGGAAATAGCGTTTGCAGATGTCTACGTAACGAAGCAATAGAGTTCAAATGCTTCTTAAAACGGGATATTGCATCTCATATCTATGTTTCATGATAAGATATAATATTCATTGCGAAGTGTTATGCATTCCTCGTCCACACATCAAAGGAATGTAAATGCGACACTTCCTTGCAAGGAAATAGCGTCCGCAGATGTTTACGCATCGTAGCAATGGATTTCTGATGCTTCTTAGAACGCGATATCGCATCTCATTTCTATGTTTCATGGTAAGATATAATATGATTTGCGAAGTGTCATGTATTCCTCGTCTACACTTCAAATGAATGTAAATGCGACACTTCCTTGCAAGGAAATAGCGTTTGCAGGTGTGTACGTGTCGTAGCAATAGAGTTCTAATGCTTCTTAAAACGCGATATCGCATCTCATTATTATGTATCATGGTAAGATATAATAAGATTTGCGAAGCGTCATGTATTCCTCGTCTACACTTCAAATGAATGTGAATGCGACACTTGCTCGCTAGGAAATAGCGTTTGCAGATGTCTAGGTATCGTAGCAATAGAGTTTTAATACTTCTTAAAACGCGATATCGCATCTCATTTCTATGTTTCATGGTAAGATATAATATGATTTGCGAAGTGTTATGTATTCCTCGTCTACACTTCAAATCAATGTAAATACGACACTCCCTTGCAAGGAAATAGCGTTTGCACATGTCTACCTATCGTAGCAATAGAGTTCTAATGCTTCTTAAAACGCGATATCGCATCTCATTTCTATGTTTCATGGTAAGATATAATATGATTTGCGAAGTATCATGTATTCCTCGTCTACACTTCAAATGAATGTAAATGCGACACTTCCTTGCTAGGAAATAGCGTCTGCATATGTCTAGGTATCGTAGCAATAGAGTTCTAATGATTCTTAAAACGCGATATCGCATCTCATTTCTATGTTTCATGGTAAGATATAATATGATTTGCGATGTGTTATGTATTCCTCGTCTACACTTCAAATCAATGTATATACGACACTTCCTTGCAAGGAAATAGCGTTTGCAGATGTCTACCTATCGTAGCAATAGGGTTCTAATGCTTCTTAAAACGCTATATCGTATCTCATTTCTATGTTTCATGGTAAGATATAATATTCATTGCGAAGTGTTATGCATTCCTCGTCTACGATTCAAACGAAAGTAAATGCTATACTTCCTTGCAAGGAAATAGCATTTGCAGATGTCTACCTATCGTAGCAATAGAGTTCTAATGCTTCTTAAAACGCGATATCGTATCTCATTTCTATGTTTCATGGTAAGATATAATATTCATTGCGAAGTGTTATGCATTCCTCGTCTACGATTCAAACGAAAGTAAATGCGATACTTCCTTGCAAGGAAATAGCATTTGCAGATGTCTACCTATCGTAGCAATAGTGTTCTAATGCTTCTTAAAACGCGATATCGCATCTCATTTCTATATATCATGGTAAGATATAATATTCATTGCGAAGTGCAATGCATTCCTCGTCTACGATTCAAATGAAAGTAAATGCGACAGTTCCTTGCAAGGAAACAGCGATTGCAGATGTCCACGTATCGTAGCAATAGAGTTCAAATGCTTCTTAAAACGCGTTATCGCATCTCGTATCTATGTTTCATGGTAAGATATACTATGATTTGCGAAGTGTTATGTATTCCTCGTCTACACCTCAAATGAATGAAAATGCGACACTTCCTTGCAAGGAAATAGCGTTTGCAGATGTCTACATATCGTAGCAATAGAGTTCTAATGCTTCTTAAAACGCGATATCGCATCTCATTTCTATGTTTCATGGTAAGATATAATATGATTTGCGAAGTGTTATGGATTCCTCGTCCACGATTCAAATGAACGTAAATGCGACACTTCCTTCCAAGGAAATAGCGTTTGCAGATGTCTACGTATCGAAGCAACAGAGTTCTAATGCTTCTTAAAACGCGATATCGCATCTCATTTCTATGTTTCATGGTAAGATATAATATGATTTGCGAAGTATCATGTATTCCTCGTCTACACTTCAAATCAATGTAAATACGACACTTCCTTGCAAGGAAATAGCGTTTGCAGATATCTACCTATCGTAGCAATAGAGTTCTAATGCTTCTTATAACGCTATATCGTATCTCATTTCTATGTTTCATGGTAAGATATAATATTCATTGCGAAGTGTAATGCATTCCTCTTCTACGATTCAAATGAAAGTAAATGCGACAGTTCCTTGCAAGGAAACAGCGATTGCAGATGTCCACGTATCGTAGCAATAGAGTTCAAATGCTTCTTAAAACGCGTTATCGCATCTCGTATCTATGTTTCATGGTAAGATATAATATGATTTGCGAAGTGTTATGTATCCCTCGTCTACACCTCAAATGAATGAAAATGCGACACTTCCTTGCAAGGAAATAGCGTTTGCAGATGTCTACGTATCGTAGCAATAGAGTTCTAATGCTTCTTAAAACGCGATATCGCATCTCATTTCTATGTTTCATGGTAAGATATAATATGATTTGCGAAGTGTTATGCATTCCTCGTCCACGATTCAAATGAACGTAAATGCGACACTTCCTTCCAAGGAAATAGCGTTTGCAGATGTCTACGTATCGAAGCAATAGAGTTCTAATGCTTCTTAAAACGCGATATCGCATCTCATTTCTATGTTTCATGGTAAGATATAATATGATTTGCGAAGTATCATGTATTCCTCGTCTACACTTCAAATGAATGTAAATGCGACACTTCCTTGCTAGGAAATAGCGTCTGCATATGTCTAGGTATCGTAGCAATAGAGTTCTAATGATTCTTAAAACGCGATATCGCATCTCATTTCTATGTTTCATGGTAAGATATAATATGATTTGCGAAGTGTTATGTATTCCTCGTCTACACTTCAAATCAATGTATATACGACACTTCCTTGCAAGGAAATAGCGTTTGCAGATGTCTACCTATCGTAGCAATAGGGTTCTAATGCTTCTTAAAACGCTATATCGTATCTCATTTCTATGTTTCATGGTAAGATATAATATTCATTGCGAAGTGTTATGCATTCCTCGTCTACGATTCAAACGAAAGTAAATGCTATACTTCCTTGCAAGGAAATAGCATTTGCAGATGTCTACCTATTGTAGCAATAGTGTTCTAATGCTTCTTAAAACGCGATATCGCATCTCATTTCTATGTATCATGGTAAGATATAATATTCATTGCGAAGTGTTATGCATTCGTCGTCTACGATTCAAATGAAAGTAAATGCGACACTTCTTTGCAAGGAAACAGCAATTGCAGATGTCTACGTATCGTAGCAATAGAGTTCAAATGCTTCTTAAAACGCGATATCGCATCGCATTTCTATGTTTCATGTTAAGATATAATATCATTTGCGAAGTGTTATGTATTCCTCGTCTACACCTCAAATGAATGTAAATGCGACACTTCCTTGCAAGGAAATAGCGTTTGCAGATGTCTACGTGTCGAAGCAATAGAGTTCAAATGCTTCTTAAAACGAGATATTGCATCTCATATCTATGTTTCATGATAAGATATAATATACATTGCGAAGTGTTATGCATTCCTCGTCTACGATTCAAATGAAAGTAAATGCGACACTTCCTTGCAAGGAAATAGCGTTTGCAGATGTCTATGTATCGTAGCAATAGATTTCTAATGCTTCTTAAAACGCGATATCGCATCTCATTTCTATGTTTCATGGTAAGGTATAATATGATTTGCGAAGTGTTATGTCTTCCTCGTCTACACCTCAAATGAATTTAAATGCGACACTTCCTTGCAGGGAAATAGCGTTTGCAGATGTCTACGTAACGAAGCAATAGAGTTCAAATGCTTCTTAAAACGAGATATTGCATCTCATATCTATGTTTCATGATAAGATATAATATTCATTGCGAAGTGCAATGCATTCCTCGTCTACGATTCAAATGAAAGTAAATGCGACAGTTCCTTGCAAGGAAACAGCGATTGCAGATGTCCACGTATCGTAGCAATAGAGTTCAAATGCTTCTTAAAACGCGTTATCGCATCTCGTATCTATGTTTCATGGTAAGATATAATATGATTTGCGAAGTGTTATGTATTCCTCGTCTACACCTCAAATGAATGAAAATGCGACACTTCCTTGCAAGGAAATAGCGTTTGCAGATGTCTACATATCGTAGCAATAGAGTTCTAATGCTTCTTAAAACGCGATATCGCATCTCATTTCTATGTTTCATGGTAAGATATAATATGATTTGCGAAGTGTTATGGATTCCTCGTCCACGATTCAAATGAACGTAAATGCGACACTTCCTTCCAAGGAAATAGCGTTCGCAGATGTCTACGTATCGAAGCAACAGAGTTCTAATGCTTCTTAAAACGCGATATCGCATCTCATTTCTATGTTTCATGGTAAGATATAATATGATTTGCGAAGTATCATGTATTCCTCGTCTACACTTCAAATCAATGTAAATACGACACTTCCTTGCAAGGAAATAGCGTTTGCAGATATCTACCTATCGTAGCAATAGAGTTCTAATGCTTCTTATAACGCTATATCGTATCTCATTTCTATGTTTCATGGTAAGATATAATATTCATTGCGAAGTGTTATGCATTCCTCGTCTACGATTCAAACGAAAGTAAATGCGATACTTTCTTGCAAGGAAATAGCATTTGCAGATGTCTACCTATCGTAGCAATAGTGTTCTAATGCTTCTTAAAACGCGATATCGCATCTCATTTCTATGTATCATGGTAAGATATAATATTCATTGCGAAGTGTAATGCATTCCTCTTCTACGATTCAAATGAAAGTAAATGCGACAGTTCCTTGCAAGGAAACAGCGATTGCAGATGTCCACGTATCGTAGCAATAGAGTTCAAATGCTTCTTAAAACGCGTTATCGCATCTCGTATCTATGTTTCATTGTAAGATATAATATGATTTGCGAAGTGTTATGTATCCCTCGTCTACACCTCAAATGAATGAAAATGCGACACTTCCTTGCAAGGAAATAGCGTTTGCAGATGTCTACGTATCGTAGCAATAGAGTTCTAATGCTTCTTAAAACGCGATATCGCATCTCATTTCTATGTTTCATGGTAAGATATAATATGATTTGCGAAGTGTTATGCATTCCTCGTCCACGATTCAAATGAACGTAAATGCGACACTTCCTTCCAAGGAAATAGCGTTTGCAGATGTCTACGTATCGAAGCAATAGAGTTCTAATGCTTCTTAAAACGCGATATCGCATCTCATTTCTATGTTTCATGGTAAGATATAATATGATTTGCGAAGTATCATGTATTCCTCGTCTACACTTCAAATGAATGTAAATGCGACACTTCCTTGCTAGGAAATAGCGTCTGCATATGTCTAGGTATCGTAGCAATAGAGTTCTAATGATTCTTAAAACGCGATATCGCATCTCATTTCTATGTTTCATGGTAAGATATAATATGATTTGCGAAGTGTTATGTATTCCTCGTCTACACTTCAAATCAATGTATATACGACACTTCCTTGCAAGGAAATAGCGTTTGCAGATGTCTACCTATCGTAGCAATAGGGTTCTAATGCTTCTTAAAACGCTATATCGTATCTCATTTCTATGTTTCATGGTAAGATATAATATTCATTGCGAAGTGTTATGCATTCCTCGTCTACGATTCAAACGAAAGTAAATGCTATACTTCCTTGCAAGGAAATAGCATTTGCAGATGTCTACCTATTGTAGCAATAGTGTTCTAATGCTTCTTAAAACGCGATATCGCATCTCATTTCTATGTATCATGGTAAGATATAATATTCATTGCGAAGTGTTATGCATTCGTCGTCTACGATTCAAATGAAAGTAAATGCGACACTTCTTTGCAAGGAAACAGCAATTGCAGATGTCTACGTATCGTAGCAATAGAGTTCAGATGCTTCTTAAAACGCGATATCGCATCGCATTTCTATGTTTCATGTTAAGATATAATATCATTTGCGAAGTGTTATGTATTCCTCGTCTACACCTCAAATGAATGTAAATGCGACACTTCCTTGCAAGGAAATAGCGTTTGCAGATGTCTACGTGTCGAAGCAATAGAGTTCAAATGCTTCTTAAAACGAGATATTGCATCTCATATCTATGTTTCATGATAAGATATAATATACATTGCGAAGTGTTATGCATTCCTCGTCTACGATTCAAATGAAAGTAAATGCGACACTTCCTTGCAAGGAAATAGCGTTTGCAGATGTCTATGTATCGTAGCAATAGATTTCTAATGCTTCTTAAAACGCGATATCGCATCTCATTTCTATGTTTCATGGTAAGGTATAATATGATTTGCGAAGTGTTATGTCTTCCTCGTCTACACCTCAAATGAATTTAAATGCGACACTTCCTTGCAGGGAAATAGCGTTTGCAGATGTCTACGTAACGAAGCAATAGAGTTCAAATGCTTCTTAAAACGAGATATTGCATCTCATATCTATGTTTCATGATAAGATATAATATTCATTGCGAAGTGTTATGTATTCCTCGTCCACACATCAAAGGAATGTAATGCGACACTTCCTTGCAAGGAAATAGCGTCCGCAGATGTTTACGTATCGTAGCAATGGATTTCTGATGCTTCTTAGAACGCGATATCGCATCTCATTTCGATGTTTCATGGTAAGATATAATAAGATTTGCGAAGTGTCATGTATTCCTCGTCTACACTTCAAATGAATGTGAATGCGACACTTGCTCGCTAGGAAATAGCGTTTGCAGATGTCTAGGTATCGTAGCAATAGAGTTCTAATGCTTCTTAAAACGCGATATCGCATCTCATTTCTATGTTTCATGGTAAGATATAATATGAATTGCGAAGTGTTATGTATTCCTCGTCTACACTTCAAATCAATGTAAATACGACACTTCCTTGCAAGGAAATAGCGTTTGCAGATGTCTACCTATCGTAGCAATAGAGTTCTAATGCTTCTTAAAACGCGATATCGTATCTCATTTCTATGTTTCATGGTAAGATATAATATTCATTGCGAAGTGTTATGCATTCCTCGTCTACGATTCAAACGAAAGTAAATGCGATACTTCCTTGCAAGGAAATAGCATTTGCAGATGTCTACCTATCGTAGCAATAGTGTTCTAATGCTTCTTAAACCCCGATATCGCATCTCATTTCTATGTATCATGGTAAGATATAATATTCATTGCGAAGTGTTATGCATTCCTCGTCTACGATTCAAATGAAAGTAAATGCGACAGTTCCTTGCAAGGAAACAGCGATTGCAGATGTCCACGTATCCTAGCAATAGAGTTCAAATGCTTCTTAAAACGCGTTATCGCATCTCGTATCTATGTTTCATGGTAAGATATAATATGATTTGCGAAGTGTTATGTATTCCTCGTCTACACCTCAAATGAATGAAAATGCGACACTTCCTTGCAAGGAAATAGCGTTTGCAGATGTCTACCTATCGTAGCAATAGAGTTCTAATGCTTCTTAAAACGCGATATCGCATCTCATTTCTATGTTTCATGGTAAGATATAATATGATTTGCGAAGTATCATGTATTCCTCGTCTACACTTCAAATGAATGTAAATGCGACACTTCCTTGCTAGGAAATAGCGTCTGCATATGTCTAGGTATCCTAGCAATAGAGTTCTAATGATTCTTAAAACGCGATATCGCATCTCATTTCTATGTTTCATGGTAAGATATAATATGATTTGCGAAGTATCATGTATTCCTCGTCTACACTTCAAATGAATTTAAATGCGACACTTCCTTGCAAGGAAATAGCGTTTGCAGATGTCTACGTATCGTAGCAATAGAGTTCTAATGCTTCTTAAAACGCGATATCGCATGTCATTTTCTATGTTTCATGGTAAGATATAATATGATTTGCGAAGTGTTATGTTTTCCTCGTCTACACTTCAAATGAATGTAAATGCGACACTTCCTTGCAAGGAAATAGCGTTTGCAGGTGTCTGCGTATCGAAGCAATAGAGTTCCAATGCTTCTTAAAACGCGATATCGCATCTCATTTCTATGTTTCATGGTAAGATATAATATGATTTGCGAAGTGTTATGCATTCCTCGTCTACGATTCAAATGAATGTAAATGCGACACTTCCTTGCAAGGAAATGGCGTTTGCAGATGTCTACGTATCGAAGCAATAGTGTTCAAATGCTTCTTAAAACGCGATATCGCATCTCATTTCTATGTTTCATGGTAAGATATAATATGATTTGCGAAGTGTTATGTTTTCCTCGTCTACACCTCAAATGAATGTAAATGCGACACTTCCTTGCAAGGAAATAGCGAATCCAGATGTCTACCTATCGTAGCAATAGAGATCTAATGCCTCTTAAAACGCGATATCGCATCTCATTTCTATGTTTCATGGTAAGATATAATATGATTTGCGAAGTGTTATGTATACCTCGTCTACACTTCAAATGAATGTAAGTGCGACACTTCCCTGCAAGGAAATAGTGTTTGCAGATGTCTACGTATCGAAGCAATAGAGTTCTAATGCTTCTTAAAACGCGATATCGCATCTCATTTCTATGTTTCATGGTAAGATATAATAAGATTTGCGAAGTGTCATGTATTCCTCTTCTACACTTCAAATGAATGTGAATGCGACACTTGCTCGCTAGGAAATAGCGTTTGCAGATGTCTAGGTATCGTAGCAATAGAGTTCTAATGCTTCTTAAAACGCGATATCGCATCTCATTTCTATGTTTCATGGTAGGATATAATATGATTTGCGAAGTGTCATGTATTCCTCGTCTACACTTCAAATCAATGTAAATACGACACTTCCTTGCAAGGAAATAGCGTTTGCAGATGTCTACCTATCGTAGCAATAGAGTTCTAATGCTTCTTAAAACGCGATATCGTATCTCATTTCTATGTTTCATGGTAAGATATAATATCATTTGCGAAGTGTTATGTAATCCTCGTCTACACCTCAAATGAATGTAAATGCGACACTTCCTTGCAAGGAAATCGCGTTTGCAGATGTCTACGTATCGAAGCAATAGAGTTCAAATGCTTCTTAAAACGAGATATTGCATCTCATATCTATGTTTCATGATAAGATATAATATACATTGCGAAGTGTTATGCATTCCTCGTCTACGATTCAAATGAAAGTAAATGCGACACTTCCTTGCAAGGAAATAGCGTTTGCAGATGTCTACGTATCGTAGCAATAGATTTCTAATGCTTCTTAAAACGCGATATCGCATCTCATTTCTATGTTTCATGGTAAGATATAATATGATTTGCGAAGTGTTATGTATTCCTCGTCTACACCTCAAATGAATGTAAATGCGACACTTCCTTGCAGGGAAATAGAGTTTGCAGATGTCTACGTAACGAAGCAATAGAGTTCAAATGCTTCTTAAAACGAGATATCGCATCTCATTTCTATGTTTCATGGTAAGATATAATATGATTTGCGAAGTGTCATGTATTCCTCGTCTACACTTCAAATGAATGTAAATGCGACACTTCCTTGCAAGGAAATAGCGTTTGCAGGTGTGTACGTGTCGTAGCAATAGAGTTCTAATGCTTCTTAAAACGCGATATCGCATCTCATTACTATGTTTCATGGTAAGATATAATATGATTTGCGAAGTATCATGTATTCCTCGTCTACACTTCAAATGAATGTAAATGCAACACTTCCTCGCTAGGAAATAGCGTTTGCAGATGTCTACGTATCGTAGCAATAGATTTCTAATGCTTCTTAAAACGCGATATCGCATCTCATTTCTATGTTTCATGGTAAGATATAATATGATTTGCGAAGTGTCATGTATTCCTCGTCTACACTTCAAATGAATGTGAATGCGACACTTCCTCGCTAGGAAATAGCGTTTGCAGATGTCTACGTGTCGTAGCAATAGATTTCCAATGCTTCTTAAAACGCGATATCGCATCTGATTTCTATGTTTCATGGTAAGATGTAATATGATTTGCGAAGTGTCATCTATTCCTCGTCTACACTTCAAATGAATGTAAATGCGACACTTCCTTGCAAGGAAATAGCGTTTGCAGATGTCTACGTATCGTAGGGATAGAGTTCTAATGCTTCTTAAAACGCGATATCGCATCTCATTTCTATGTTTCATGGTAAGATATAATATGATTTGTGAAGTATCATGTATTCCTCGTCTACACTTCAAATGAATGTAAATGCAACTTTTCCTCGCTAGGAAATAGCGTTTGCAGTTGTCTGCGAATCGTAGCAATAGATTTCTAATGCTTCTTAAAACGCGATATCGCATCTCATTTCTATGTTTCATGGTAAGATATAATATGATTTGCGAAGTGTTATGTATTCCTCGCCTACACTTCAAATCAATGTAAATACGACACTTCCTTGCAAGGAAATAGCGTTCGCAGATGTCTACGTATCACAGCAATAGAGTTCTTGTGATTCTTAGAACGCGATATCGCATCTCATTTCTATGTTTCATGGTAAGGTATAATATGATATGCGAAGTGTTATGTATTCCTCGTCTACACTTCAAATGAATGTGAATGCGACTCTTCCTCGCTAGGAAATGGCGTTTGCAGATGTCTACGTATCGTAGCAATAGATTTCTAATGCTTCTTAAAACGCGATATCGCATCTCATTTCTATGTTTCATGGTAAGATATAATATGATTTGCGAAGAGTCATGTATTCCACGACTACACTTCAAATGAATGTAAATGCGACACTACCTTGCTAGGAAATAGCGTCTGCAGATGTATAGGTATCCTAGCAATAGTGTTCTAATGCTTCTTAAAACGCGATATCGCATCTCATTTCTATGTTTCATGGTAAGATATAATATGATTTGCGAAGTGTTATGTATTCCTCGTCTACACTTCAAATGAATGTAAGTGCGACACTTCCTTGCAAGGAAGTAGCGTTTGCAAATGTCTACCTATCGTAGCAATAGTGTTCTCATGCTTCTTAAAACGCGATATCGCATCTCACTTCTATGTTTCATGGTAAGATATAATATGATTTGCGAAGTGTAATGTATTCTTCGTCCACACTTCAAATGAATGTAAATGCGACACTTCCTTGCTAGGAGATAGCGTTTGCAGATGTCTACGTATCGAAGCAATAGTGTTCAAATGCCTCTTAAAACAATATATCGCAACTCATTTCTATGTTTCATGATAAGATGTAATATTCATTGCGAAGTGTTATGTATTCCTCGCCTACACTTCAAATGAATGTAAATGCGACACTTCCTTGCTCGGAAATAGCGTTTGCAGATGTCTACGTATTGAAGCAATAGAGTTCAAATGCTTCGTAAAACGAGATATTGCATCTCATATCTATGTTTCATGATAAGATATAATATTCATTGCGAAGTGTTATGCATTTCTCGTCTACGATTCAAATGAATGTAAATGCGACACTTCCTTGCAAGGAAATAGCGTTTGCAGATGTCTACGTAGCGTAGGGATAGAGTTCTAATGCTTCTTAAAACGACATATCGCACCTCATTTCTATGTTTCATGATAAGATATAATATTCATTGCGAAGTGTTATGCATTCCTCGTCTACGATTCAAATGCATGTAAATGCGACACTTCCTTGCTAGGAAATAGCGTTTGCAGATGTCTACGTATCGAAGCAATAGAGTTCAAATGCTTCTTAAAACGAGATATTGCATCTCATATCTATGTTTCATGATAAGATATAATATTCATTGCGAAGTGTTATGCATTCCTCGTCTACGATTCAATTGAATGTAAATGCGACACTTGCTTGCAAGGAAATAGCGTTTGCAGATGTCTACGTATCATAGCAATAGAGTTCTTATGATCCTTAAAACGCGATATCGCATCTCATTTCTATGTTTCATGGTAAGATATAATATGATTTGCGAAGTGTCATGTATTCCTCGTCTACACTTCAAATGAATGTGAATGCGACATTTCCTTGCAAGGAAATAGCGTTTGCAGATGTCTACGTATCGTAGCAATGGATTTCTGATGCTTCTTAAAACGCGATATCGCATCTCATTTCTATGTTTCATGGTAAGATATAATATGATTTGCGAAGTGTCATCTATTCCTCGTCTACACTTCAAATGAATGTAAATGCGACACTTCCTTGCAAGGAAATAGCGTTTGCAGATGTCTACGTATCGTAGCAATAGATTTCTAATGCTTCTTAAAACGCGATATCGCATCTCATTTCTATGTTTCATGGTAAGATATAATATGATTTGCGAAGTGTTATGTATTCCTCGTCTACTCTTCAAATGAATGTAAATGCGACACTTCCTTGTAAGGAAATAGCGTTCGCAGATGTCTATCTATCGTAGCAATAGAGTTCTAATGCTTCTTAAAACGCGATATCGCATCTCATTTCTATGTTTCATGGTAAGATATAATATGATTTGCGAAGTGTTATGTATTCCTCGTCTACACTTCAAATGAATGTGAATGCGACACTTCCTCGCTAGGAAATAGCGTCTGCAGATGTCTAGATATCGTAGCAATAGATTTCCAATGCTTCTTAAAACGCGATATCGCATCTCATTTCTATGTTTCATGGTAAGATATAATATGATTTGCGAAGTGTCATGCATTCCTCGTCTACGATTCAAATGAATGTAAATGCGACTCTTCCTTGCAAGGAAATAGCGTTTGCAGATGTCTACGTATTGAAGCAATAGAGTTCAAATGCTTCTTAAAACGAGATATTGCATCTCATATCTATGTTTCATGATACGATATAATATTCATTGCGAAGTGTTATGCATTTCTCGTCTACGATTCAAATGAATGTAAATGCGACACTTCCTTGCAAGGAAGTAGCGTTTGCAGATGTCTACGTATCACAGCAATAGAGTTCTTGTGATTCTTAGAACGCGATATCGCATCTCATTTCTATGTTTCATGGTAAGGTATAATATGATATGCGAAGTGTTATGTATTCCTCGTCTACACTTCAAATGAATGTAAGTGCGACACTTCGTTGCAAGGAAGTAGCGTTTGCAAATGTCTACCTATCGTAGCAATAGTGTTCTCATGCTTCTTAAAACGCGATATCGCATCTCATTTCTATGTTTCATGGTAAGATATAATATGATTTGCGAAGTGTAATGTATTCTTCGTCCACACTTCAAATGAATGTAAATGCGACACTTCCTTGCTAGGAGATAGCGTTTGCAGATGTCTACGTATCGAAGAAATAGTGTTCAAATGCCTCTTAAAACAAGATATCGCAACTCATTTCTATGTTTCATGGTAAGATATAATATGATTTGCGATGTGTTATGTATTCCTCGTCTACACTTCAAATGAATGTAAATGCGACACTTCCTTGCAAGGAAATAGCGTTTGCAGATGTCTAGGTATCGTAGTAATAGAGTTCTAGTGCTTCTTAAAACGCGATATCGCATCTCATTTCTATGTTTCATGGTAAGATATATTATGATTTGCGAAGTGCTATGTATTCCTCGTCAACACTTCAAATGAATGTAAATGCGGCACTTCCTTGCAAGGAAATAGCGTTTGGATATGTCTACGTATCGTAGCAATAGAGCTCTAGTGCTTCTTAAAACGCGATATCGCATCTCATTTCTATGTTTCATGGTAAGATGTAATATGATTGGGGAAGTGTTATGTATTCCTCGTCAACACTTCAAATGAATGTAAATGCGACACTTCCTTGCAAGGAAATAGCGTTTGCAGATGTCTACGTATCGTAGCAATAGAGTTCTTATGATTCTTAAAACGCGATATGGCATCTCATTTCTATGTTTCATGGTAAGATATAATATGATTTGCGAAGTGTTATGTAGTCCTCGCCTACACTTCAAATCAATGTAAATACGACACTTCCTTGCAAGGAAATAGCGTTCGCAGATGTCTACGTATCACAGCAATAGAGTTCTTGTGATTCTTAGAACGCGATATCGCATCTCATTTCTATGTTTCATGGTAAGGTATAATATGATATGCGAAGTGTTATGTATTCCTCGTCTACACTTCAAATGAATGTGAATGCGACTCTTCCTCGCTAGGTAATGGCGTTTGCAGATGTCTACGTATCGTAGCAATAGATTTCTAATGCTTCTTAAAACGCGATATCGCATCTCATTTCTATGTTTCAGGGTAAGATATAATATGATTTGCGAAGAGTCATGTATTCCACGACTACACTTCAAATGAATGTAAATGCGACACTACCTTGCTAGGAAAATAGCGTCTGCAGATGTTTAGGTATCCTAGCAATAGAGTTCTAATGCTTCTTAAAACTCGATATCGCATCTCATTTCTATGTTTCATGGTAAGATATAATATGATTTGCGAAGTGTTATGTATTCCTCGTCTACACTTCAAGTGAATGTAAGTGCGACACTTCCTCGCTAGGAAATAGCGTTTGCAGTTGTCTGCGTATCGTAGCAATAGATTTCTAATGCTTCTTAAAACGCGATATCGCATCTCATTTCTATGTTTCATGATAAGATGTAATATTCATTGCGATGTGTTATGTATTCCTCGTCTACACGTCAAATGAATGTGAATGCGACACTTCCTCGCTAGGAAATAGCGTCTGCAGATGTCTAGGTATCGTAGGGATAGAGTTCTAATGCTTCTTAAAACGCGATATCGCATCTCATTTCTGTGTTTCATGGTAAGATATAATATGATTTGCGAAGTATCATGTATTCCTCGTCTACACTTCAAATGAATGTAAATGCAACACTTCCTCGCTAGGAAATAGCGTCTGCAGATGTATAGGTATCCTAGCAATAGAGTTCTAATGCTTCTTAAAACTCGATATCGCATCTCATTTCTATGTTTCATGGTAAGATATAATATGATTTGCGAAGTTTTATGTATTCCTCGTCTACACTTCAAATGAATGTAAGTGCGACACTTCCTTGCAAGGAAGTAGCGTTTGCAAATGTCTACCTATCGTAGCAATAGTGTTCTCATGCTTCTTAAAACGCGATATCGCATCTCATTTCCATGTTTCATGGTAAGATATAATATGATTTGCGAAGTGTAATGTATTCTTCGTCCACACTTCAAATGAATGTAAATGCGACACTTCCTTGCTAGGAAATAGCGTTTGCAGATGTCTACGTATCGAAGCAATAGTGTTCAAATGCTTCTTAAAACAAGATATCGCAACTCATTTCTATGTTTCATGATAAGATGTAATATTCATTGCGATGTGTTATGTATTCCTCGTCTACACTTCAAATGAATGTGAATGCGACACTTCCTCGCTAGGAAATAGCGTCTGCAGATGTCCAGGTATCGTAGCAATAGAGTTCTAATGCTTCATAAAACGCGATATCGCATCTCATTTCTATGTTTCATGGTAAGATATAATATGATTTGCGAAGTGTTATGTATTCCTCGTCTACACTTCAAATGAATGTGAATGCGACTCTTCCTCGCTAGGAAATGGCGTTTGCAGATGTCTACGTATCGTAGCAATAGATTTCTAATGCTTCTTAAAACGCGATATCGCATCTCATTTCTATGTTTCATGGTAAGATATAATATGATTTGCGAAGGGTCATGTATTCCACGACTACACTTCAAATGAATGTAAATGCGACACTACCTTGCTAGGAAATAGCGTCTGCAGATGTATAGGTATCCTAGCAATAGTGTTCTAATGCTTCTTAAAACGCGATATCGCATCTCATTTCTATGTTTCATGGTAAGATATAATATGATTTGCGAAGTGTTATGTATTCCTCGTCTACACTTCAAATGAATGTAAGTGCGACACTTCCTTGCAAGGAAGTAGCGTTTGCAAATGTCTACCTATCGTAGCAATAGTGTTCTCATGCTTCTTAAAACGCGATATCGCATCTCACTTCTATGTTTCATGGTAAGATATAATATGATTTGCGAAGTGTAATGTATTCTTCGTCCACACTTCAAATGAATGTAAATGCGACACTTCCTTGCTAGGAGATAGCGTTTGCAGATGTCTACGTATCGAAGCAATAGTGTTCAAATGCCTCTTAAAACAATATATCGCAACTCATTTCTATGTTTCATGATAAGATATAATATTCATTGCGAAGTGTTATGCATTCCTCGTCTACGATTCAAATGCATGTAAATGCGACACTTCCTTGCTAGGAAATAGCGTTTGCAGATGTCTACGAATCGAAGCAATAGTGTTCAAATGCTTCTTAAAACAAGATATCGCATCTCATTTCTATGTTTCATGATAAGATGTAATATTCATTGCGAAGTGTTATGTATTCCTCGCCTACACTTCAAATGAATCTAAATGCGACACTTCCTTGCTAGGAAATAGCGTTTGCAGATGTCTACGTATCGAAGCAATAGAGTTCAAATGCTTCTTAAAACGAGATATTGCATCTCATATCTATGTTTCATGATAAGATATAATATTCATTGCGAAGTGTTATGCATTCCTCGTCTACGATTCAATTGAATGTAAATGCGACACTTGCTTGCAAGGAAATAGCGTTTGCAGATGTCTACGTATCATAGCAATAGAGTTCTTATGATCCTTAAAACGCGATATCGCATCTCATTTCTATGTTTCATGGTAAGATATAATATGATTTGCGAAGTGTCATGCATTCCTCGTCTACGATTCAAATGAATGTAAATGCGACTCTTCCTTGCAAGGAAATAGCGTTTGCAGATGTCTACGTATTGAAGCAATAGAGTTCAAATGCTTCTTAAAACGAGATATTGCATCTCATATCTATGTTTCATGATACGATATAATATTCATTGCGAAGTGTTATGCATTTCTCGTCTACGATTCAAATGAATGTAAATGCGACACTTCCTTGCAAGGAAGTAGCGTTTGCAGATGTCTACGTATCACAGCAATAGAGTTCTTGTGATTCTTAGAACGCGATATCGCATCTCATTTCTATGTTTCATGGTAAGGTATAATATGATATGCGAAGTGTTATGTATTCCTCGTCTACACTTCAAATGAATGTAAGTGCGACACTTCGTTGCAAGGAAGTAGCGTTTGCAAATGTCTACCTATCGTAGCAATAGTGTTCTCATGCTTCTTAAAACGCGATATCGCATCTCATTTCTATGTTTCATGGTAAGATATAATATGATTTGCGAAGTGTAATGTATTCTTCGTCCACACTTCAAATGAATGTAAATGCGACACTTCCTTGCTAGGAGATAGCGTTTGCAGATGTCTACGTATCGAAGAAATAGTGTTCAAATGCCTCTTAAAACAAGATATCGCAACTCATTTCTATGTTTCATGGTAAGATATAATATGATTTGCGATGTGTTATGTATTCCTCGTCTACACTTCAAATGAATGTAAATGCGACACTTCCTTGCAAGGAAATAGCGTTTGCAGATGTCTAGGTATCGTAGTAATAGAGTTCTAGTGCTTCTTAAAACGCGATATCGCATCTCATTTCTATGTTTCATGGTAAGATATATTATGATTTGCGAAGTGCTATGTATTCCTCGTCAACACTTCAAATGAATGTAAATGCGGCACTTCCTTGCAAGGAAATAGCGTTTGGATATGTCTACGTATCGTAGCAATAGAGCTCTAATGCTTCTTAAAACGCGATATCGCATCTCATTTCTATGTTTCATGGTAAGATGTAATATGATTGGGGAAGTGTTATGTATTCCTCGTCAACACTTCAAATGAATGTAAATGCGACACTTCCTTGCAAGGAAATAGCGTTTGGAGATGTCTACGTATCGTAGCAATAGAGTTCTTATGATTCTTAAAACGCGATATCAAATCTCATTTCTGTGTTACATGGTAAGATACAATATGATTTGCGAATTGTTATGTATTCCTCTTCTACACCTCAAATGAATGTAAATGCGACACTTCCTTGCAAGGAAATAGCGTTTGCAGATGTCCACGTATCGTAGGGATAGAGTTATAATGCTTCTTAAAACGAGATATCGCATCTCATTTTTATGTTTCATGATAAGGTATAATATGATTGGGGAAGTGTTATGTATTCCTCGTCTACACTTCAAATGAATGTAAATGCGACACTTCCTTGCAAGGAAATAGCGTTTGCAAGTGTCTACCTATCGTAGCAATAGTGTTCTAATGCTTCTTAAAACGCGATATCGCATCTCATTTCTATGTTTCATGGTAAGATATAATATGATTTGCGACGTGTCATGTATTCTTCGTCTACACTTCAAATGAATGTAAATGCGTCTCTTCCTTGCAAGGAAATAGCGTTTGCATATGTTTACGTACCGTAGCAATAGAGTTCTTATGATTCATAAAACGCGATATCGCATCTCATTTCTATGTTTCATGGTAAGGTATAATATGATTTGCGAAGTGTCATGTATTCCCCGTCTACACTCCAAATGAATGTAAATGCCACACTTCCCTGCTAGGAATTAGCGTCTGCAGATGACTAGGGATCGTAGCAATAGAGTTCTAATGCTTCTTAAAGCGCGATATCGCATCTCATTTCTATGTTTCATGGTAAGATAAAATATGATTTGCGAAGTGTCATGTATTCTTCGTCTACACATCAAATGAATGTAAATGCGACTCTTCCTTGCAAGGAAATAGCGTTTGCAGATGTCTACGTATCGTAGCAATAGAGTTCCAAAGCTTCTTAAAACGCGATATCGCATCTCATTTCTATGTTTCATGGTAAGATATAATATGATTGGGGAAGTGTTATGTATTACTCGTCTACACTTCAAATGAATGCAAATGCGACACTTCCTTGCAAGGAAATAGCGTTTGCAGATGTCTACGTATCGTAGCAATAGAGTTCTTATGATTCTTAGAACGCGATATCGCATCTCATTTCTATGTTTCATGGTAAGATAGAATATGATTCGAGAAGTGTTATGTAGTCCTCATCTACACTTCAAATGAATGTAAATGCGACACTTCCTTGCTAGGAAATAGCGTTTGCAGATGTCTACGTATCGTAGCAATAGAGTTCTTATGATTCTTAAAACGCGATATCGCATCTCATTTCCGTGTTTCATGGTAAGATATTATATGATTTGCGAAGAGTTATGTATTCCTCTTCTACACTTCAAATGAATGTAGATGCGACACTTCCTTGCAAGGAAATAGCGTTTGCAGATTTCCACGTATAGTAGGGATAGAGTTCTAATGCTTCTTAAAACGAGATATCGCATCTCATTTTTATGTTTTATGATAAGATATAATATTCATTGCGATGTGTTATGCATTCCTCGTCTACACTTCAAATGAATGTAAATGCCACACTTCCCTGCTAGGAAATAGCGTCTGCAGGTGACTAGGTATCGTAGCAATAGAGTTCTAATGCTTCTTAAAACGCGATATCGCATCTCATTCCTATGTTTCATGGTAAGATATAATATGATTTGCGAAGTGTTATGCATTCCTCTTCAACACTTCAAATGAATGTAAATGGGACTCTTCCTTGCAAGGAAATAGCGTTTGCAGATGTCTACGTATCGTAGCAATAGAGTTCTAATGCTTCATAAAACGCGATATCGCATCTCATTTCCATGTTTCATGGTAAGATATAATATGATTTGCGAAGTGTTATGTATTCCTGTTCTACACTTCAAATGAATGTAAATGCGACACTTCCTGGCAAGGAAATAGAGTTTGCAAATGTCTACCTATCTTAGCAATAGTGCTCTAATACTTCTTTAAACGCGATATCGCATTTCATTTCTATGTTTCATGGTAAGATACAATATGAATTGCGAAGTGTTATGTATTCCTCGTCTACACTTCAAATGAATGTAAATGCGACGCTTCCTTGCAAGGAAATAGCGTTCGCAGATGTCTACGTATCGAAGCAATAGAGTTCAAATGCTTCTTAAGACGCGATATCAAATCTCATTTCTGTGTTTCATGGTAAGATATAATATGATTTGCGAAGTGTTATGTATTCCTCGTCTACACTTCAAATGAATGTGAATGCGACACTTCCTCGCTAGGATATAGCGTTTGCAGATGTCTGCGTATCGTAGCAATAGATTTCCAATGCTTCTTAAAACGCGATATCGCATCTCATTTCTATGTTTCATGGTAAGATATAATATGATTTGCGAAGTGTCATGTATTCCTCGTCTACATTTCAAATGAATGTAAATGCCACACTTCCGTGCTAGGAAATAGCGTCTGCAGATGACTGGGTATCGTAGCAATAGAGTTCTAATGCTTCTTAAAACGCGATATCGCATCTCATTTCTATGTTTCATGGTAAGATATAATATGATTTGCGAAGTGTCACGTATTCTTCGTCTACACATCAAATGAATGTAAATGCGACTCTTCCTTGCAAGGAAATAGCGTTTGCAGATGTCTACGTATCGTAGCAATAGAGTTCCAATGCTTCTTAAAACGCGATATCGCATCTCATTTCTATGTTTCATGGTAAGATATAATATGATTGGGGAAGTGCTATGTATTCCTCGTCTACACTTCAAATGAATGTAAATGCGACACTTCCTTGCAAGGAAATAGCGTTTGCAAATGTCTACCTATCGTAGCAATAGAGTTCTAATGCTTCTTAAAACGCGATATCGCATCTCATTTCTATGTTTCATGGTAAGATATAATATGATTTGCGAAGTGTTATGTATTCCTCTTCTACACTTCAAATGAATGTAAATGCGACACTTCCTTGCTAGGAAATGGCGTTTGCAGATGTCTACCTATCGTAGCAATAGAGTTCTAATGCCTCTTAAAACACGATAACGCATCTCATTTGCATGTTTCATGGTAAGATATAATATGATTTGCGACGTGTTATGTATTCCTCTTCTACACTTCAAATGAATGTAAATGCGACACTTCCTTGCAAGGAAATAGCGTTTGCAGATGTCTACGTATCGTAGGGATAGAGTTCTAATGCTTCTTAAAACGCGAAATCGCATCACATTTCTATGTTTCATGGTAAGATATAATAAGATTTGCGAAGTGTCATGTATTCCCCGTCTACACTTCAAATGAATGTAAATGCCACACTTCCCTGCTAGGAAATAGCGTCTGCAGATGACTAGGGATCGTAGCAATAGAGTTCTAATGCTTCTTAAAGCGCGATATCGCATCTCATTTCTATGTTTCATGGTAATATAAGATATGATTTGCGAAGTGTCATGTATTGTTCGTCTACACATCAAATGAATGTAAATGCCACACTTCCCTGCTAGGAAATAGCGTCTGCAGATGACTAGGGTTTGTAGCAATAGAGTTCTAATGTTTCTTAAAGCGCGATATCGCATCTCATTTCTATGTTTCATGGTAAGATAAAATATGATTTGCGAAATGTCATGTATTGTTCGTCTACACATCAAATGAATGTAAATGCGACTCTTCCTTGCAAGGAAATAGCGTTTGCAGATGTCTACGTATCGTAGCAATTGATTTCCAATGCTTCTTAAAACGCGATATCGCACCTCATTTCTGTGTTTCGTTGTAAGATATAATATGATTGGGGAAGTGTTATGTATTACTCGTCTACACTTCAAATGAATGCAAATGCGACACTTCCTTGCAAGGAAATAGCGTTTGCAGATGTCTACGTATCGTAGCAATAGAGTTCTTATGATTCTTAGAACGCGATATCGCATCTCATTTCTATGTTTCATGGTAAGATAGAATATGATTCGAGAAGTGTTATGTAGTCCTCGTCTACACTTCAAATGAACGTAAATGCGACACTTCCTTGCTAGGAAATAGCGTTTGCAGATGTCTACGTATCGTAGCAATAGAGTTCTTATGATTCTTAAAACGCGATATCGCATCTCATTTCCATGTTTCATGGTAAGATATTATATGATTTGCGAGGTGTTATGTATTCCTCTTCTACACTTCAAATGAATGTAGATGCGACACTTCCTTGCAAGGAAATAGCGTTTGCAGATGTCTACGTATCGTAGCAATAGAGTTCTTATGTTTCTTAAAACGCGATATCGCATCTCATTTCTATGTTTCATGGTAAGGTATAATATGATTTGCGATGTATCATGTATTCCTCTTCTACATTTCAAATGAATGTAAATGCGACACTTCCTGGCTAGGAAATGGCGATTGCAGATGTCTACGTATCGTAGCAATAGCTTTCTAATGCTTCTTAAAACGCGATATCGAATCTCATTTCTATGTTTAATGGTAAGATATAATATGATTTGCGAAGTATCATGTATTCCTCGTCTACACTTCAAATGAATGTAAATGCGACACTTGCTTGCTAGGAAATAGCGATTGCAGATGTCTACGTATCGTAGCAATAGAGTTCATATGATTCTTAAAACGCGATATCGCATCTCATTTCTATGTTTCATGGTAAGATATAATATGATTTGCGAAGTGTCACGTATTCTTCGTCTACACTTCAAATGAATGTGAATGCGACAATTCCTTGCTAGGAAATAGCGTTTGCAGATGTTTACGTATCGTAGGCATGGAGTTCTAGTGCTTCTTAAAACGTGATATCGCATCTCATTTCTATGTTTCATGATAAGATGTAATATTCATTGCGAAGTGTCATGTATTCCCCGTCTACACTTCAAATGAATGTAAATGCCACACTTCCCTGCTAGGAAATAGCGTCTGCAGATGACTAGGGATCGTAGCAATAGAGTTCTAATGCTTCTTAAAGCGCGATATCGCATCTCATTTCTATGTTTCATGGTAAGATAAGATATGATTTGCGAAGTGTCATGTATTGTTCGTCTACACATCAAATGAATGTGAATGCGGCACTTCCTCGCTAGGATATAGCGTTTGCAGATGTCTACGTATCGTAGCAATAGATTTCCAATGCTTCTTAAAACGCAAAATCGCATCACATTTCTATGTTTCATGGTAACATATAATAAGATTTGCGAAGTGTCATGTATTCCCCGTCTACACTTCAAATGAATGTAAATGCCACACTTCCCTGTTAGGAAGTAGCGTCTGCAGATGACTAGGTATCGTAGCAATAGAGTTCTAATGCTTCTTAAAGCGCGATATCGCATCACATTTCTATGTTTCATGGTAAGATAGAATATGATTCGCGAAGTGTTATGTATTCCTCGTCTACACTTCAAATGAATGTAAATGCGACACTTCCTTGCAAGGAAATAGCGTTTGCAGATGTCTACGTATCGTAGCAATAGAGTTCTTATGATTCTTAAAAAGCGATATCGCATCTCACTTCTATGTTTCATGGTAAGATATAATATGATTTGCGGAGTGTTATGTAGTCCTCGTCTACACTTCAAATGAATGTAAATGCGACACTTCCTTGCAGGGAAATAGCGTTTGGAGATGTCTACGTATCGTAGCAATAGAGTTCTTATGATTCTTAAAACGCGATATCGCATCTCATTTCTGTGTTTCATGGTAAGATTAGATATGATTTACGAAGTGTTATGTTGTCCACGTCTACACTTCAAATGAATGTGAATGCGACACTTCCTTGCTAGGAAATAGCGTTTGCAGATGTCTACGTATCGTAGGGGTGGAGTTTTAGTGCTTCTTAAAACGTGATATCGCATCTCATTTCTATGTTTCATGGTAAGATATAATATGATTGGAGAAGTGTTATGTATTCCTCGTCTACGCTTCAAATGAATGTAAATGCGACTCTTCCTTGCAAGGAAATAGCGTTTGCAGATGTCTACGTATCGTAGCAATAGAATTCCAATGCTTCTTAAAACGCGATATCGCATCTCATTTCTATGTTTCATGGTAAGATATAATATGATTGGGGAAGTGTTATGTATTACTCGTCTACACTTCAAGTGAATGTAAATGCGACACTTCCTTGCAAGGAAATAGCGTTTGCAGATGTCTACGTATCGTAGCAATAGAGTTCTTATGATTCTTAAAACGCGATATCGTATCTCATTCTATGTTTCATGGTAAGATATAATATGATTCGCGAAGTGTTATGTAGTCCTCGTCTACACTTCAAATGAATGTAAATGCGACAGTTCCTCGCTAGGATATAGCGTTTGGAGATGTCTACGTATCGTAGCAATAGATTTCCAATGCTTCTTAAAACGCGATATCGTATCTCATTTCTATGTTTCATGGTAAGATATAATATGATTCGCGAAGTGTTATGTAGTCCTCGTCTACACTTCAAATGAATGTAAATGCGACAGTTCCTCGCTAGGATATAGCGTTTGGAGATGTCTACGTATCGAAGCAATAGATTTCCCATGCTTCTTAAAACGCGATGTCGCACCTCATTTCTACGTTTCATGGTAAGATATAATATGATTGGAGAAGTGTTATGTATTCCTCGTCTACACTTCAAATGAATGTGAATGCGACACTCCCTCGCTAGGATATAGCGTTTGCAGATGTCTACGTATCGTAGCAATAGATTTCCAATGCTTCTTAAAACGCGATATCGCATCTCATTTCTACGTTTCATGGTAAGATATAATATGATTGGAGAAGTGTTATGTATTCCTCGTCTACACTTCAAATGAGTGTAAATGCGACACTTCCTTGCAAGGAAATAGCGTTTGCAAATGTCTACCTATTTTAGCAATAGTGTTCCAATACTTCTTAAAACGCGATATCGCATCTCATTTCTATGTTTCATGGTAAGATATAATATGATTTGCGAAGTGTTATGTATTCCTCGTCTACACTTCAAATGAATGTAAATGCGACACTTCCTTGCAAGGAAATAGCGTTTGCAGATGTCTACGTATCGAAGCAATAGAGTTCCAATGCTTCTTAAAACGCGATATCGCATGTCATTTCTATGTTTCATGGTAGGATATAATATGATTGGGGAAGTGCTATGTATTACTCGTCTACACTTCAAATGAATGTAAATGCGACACTTCCTTGCAAGGAAATAGCGTTTGCATATGTCTGCGTATCGTAGCAATAGAGTTCTTATGATTCTTAAACGCGATATCGCATCTCATTTCTATGATTCATGGTAAGTATAATATGATTCGCGAAGTGTTATGTAGTCCTCGTCTACACTTCAAATGAATGTAAATGCGACACTTCCTTGCAAGGAAATAGCGTTTGCAGATGTCTACGTATCGAAGCAATAGAGTTCAAATGCTTCTTAACACGAGATATTGCATCTCGTATCTATGTTTCATGGTAAGATATAATATGATTTGCGAAGTATCATGTATTCCTCGTCTACACTTCAAATGAATGTGAATGCGACACTTCCTCGCTAGGATATAGCGTTTGCAGATGTCTATGTATCGTAGCAATAGATTTCCAATGCTCCTTAAAACGCGATATCGCATCTCATTTCTACGTTTCATGGTAGGATGTAATATGATTGGAGAAGTGTTATGTATTCCTCGTCTACACTTCAAATGAATGTAAATGCGACACTTCCTTGCAAGGAAATAGCGTTTGCAAATGTCTACCTATCTTAGCAATAGTGTTCCAATACTTCTTAAAACGCGATATCGCATCTCATTTCTATGTTTCATGGTAAGATATAATATGATTTGCGAAGTGTTATGTATTCCTCGTCTACACTTCAAATGAATGTGATTGCGACACTTCCTCGCTAGGATATAGCGTTTGCAGATGTCTACGTAACGTAGCAATAGATTTTCAATGCTTCTTAAAACGCGATGTCGCATCACATTTCTATGTTTCATGGTAAGATATAATATGATTTGCGAAGTGTCATGTATTCCCCGTCTACACTTCAAATGAATGTAAATGCCACACTTCCTTGCAAGGAAATAGCGTTTGCAGATGTCTACGTATCGTAGCAATAGAGTTCTTATGATTCTTAAAAAGCGATATCGCATCTTATTTCAATGTTTCATGGTAGGATATAATATGATTTGCGAAGTGTTATGTATTCCTCTCCTACTCTTCAAATGAATGTAAATGCGACACTTCCTTGCTAGGAAATAGCGTTTGCAGATGTCTACCTATCGTAGCAATAGAGTTCTAATGCTTCTTAAAACGCGATATCGCATCTCATTTCCATGTTTCATGACAAGATGTAATATTCATTGCGAAGTGTTATGTATTTCGCGTCTACACTTCAAATGAATGTAAATGCGACACTTCCTTGCTAGGAAATAGCGTTTGCAGATGTCAACGTATCGTAGCAATAGAGATCTAATGCTTCTTAAAGCGCGATATCGCATCTCATTTCTGTGTTTCATGGTAAGATATGATATGATTTACGAAGTGTTATGTAGTACACGTCTACACTTCAAATGAATGTGAATGCGACACTTCCTTGTTAGGACATAGCGTTTGCAGATGTCTACGTATCGTAGGGATGGAGTTTTAGTGCTTCTTAGAACGTGATATCGCATCTCATTTCTATGTTTCATGATAAGATGTTATATTCATTGCGAAGTGTTATGTAGTCCACGTATAAACTTCAAATGAATGTGAATGCGACACTTCCTTGCTAGGAAATAGCGTTTGCAGATGTCTACGTATCGTAGGGATGGAGTTCTTATGATTCTTAAAACGCGATATCGCATCTCATTTCTATGTTTTTTCGTAAGATATAATATGATTTGCAAAGTATTATGTATTCCTCGTCTACACTTCAAATGAATGTAAATGCGACACTTCCTTGCAAGGAAATAGCGTTTGCAGATGTCTAGGTATCGTAGCAATAGAGTTCATATGATTCTTAAAACGCGATATCGCATCTCATTTCTATGTTTCATGGTAAGATAAAACATGATTTGCGAAGTGTTATGTATTCCTCGTCTACACTTCAAATGAATGAAAATGCGACACTTCCTCGCTATGAAATAGCGTTTGCAGGTGTCTACGTATCGTAGCCATAGAGTTCTTATGATTCTTAAAACGAGATATTGCATCTCATATCTATGTTTCATGATAAGATATAATATTCATTGCGAAGTGTTATGCATTCCTCGTCTGCGATTCAAATGAAAGTAAATGCGACACTTCCTTGCAAGGAAATAGCGATTGCAGATGTCTACGTATCGTAGCAATAGAGTTCATATGATTCTTATAACGCGATATCGCATCTCATTTCTATGTTTCATGGTAAGATTTAATATTCATTGCGAAGTTTTATGCATTCCTCGTCTACACTTCAAATGAATGAAAATGCGACACTTCCTAGCAAGGAAATAGCGTTTGCAGATGTCTACGTATCGTAGCAATAGAGTTCTAATGCTTCTTAAAACGCGATATCGAATCTCATTTCTATGTTTCATGGTAAGATATAATGTTATTTGCGAAGTGTTATGTATTCCTCGTCTACACTTCATATGAATGTTAATGCGACACTTCCTTGCAAGGAAATAGCGTTTGCAGATGTCTACGTATCGTAGCAATAGAGTTCTTATGATTCTTAAAACTTGATATCGCATCTCATTTCTATGTTTCATCGTAAGATATAATATGATTTGCAAAGTGCTATGTATTCCTCGTCTACACTTCAAATGAATGTAAATGCGACACTTCCTTGCAAGGAAATAGCGTTTGCAGATGTCTAGGTATCGTAGCAATAGAGGTCTAATGCTTCTTAAAACGCGATATCGCATCTCAGTTCTATGTTTCATGGTAAGATATAATATGATTTGCCAAGTGTTATGTATTCCTCGTCTACACTTCAAATGAATGTAAATGCGACACCTCCTTGCAAAGAAATAGCGTTTGCAAATGTCTACGTATCGAAGCAATAGAGTTCAAATGCTTCTTAAAACGAGATATTGCATCTCATATTTATGTTTCATGATAAGATATAATATTCATTGCGAAGTGTTATGCATTCCTCGTCTATGATTCAAATGAACGTAAATGCGACACGTCCTTGCAAGGAAATAGCTTTTGCAGATGTCTAGGTATAGTAGCAATAGAGTTCTAATGCTTCCTAGAACGCGATATCGCATCTCATTTCTATGTTTCATGGTAAGATATAATATGATTTGCGAAGTGTTATGTATTCCTCGTCTACGATTCAAATGAAAGTAACTGCGACACTTCCTTGCAAGGAAATAGCGATTGCAGATGTCTACGTATCGGAGCAATAGAGTTCATATGATTCTTAAAACGCGATATCGCATCTCATTTCTATGTTTCATGGTAAGATTTAATATTCATTGCGAAGTGTTATGCATTCCTCGTCTACGATTAAAATGAATGTAAATGCGACACTTCCTTGCAAGGAAATAGCGTTTGCAGATGTCTACGTATCGTAGCAATAGAGTTCTTATGATTCTTAAAACGCGATATCGCACCTCATTTCTATGTTTTTTCGTAAGATATAACATGATTTGCAAAGTGTTATGTATTCCTCGTCTACACTTCAAATGAATGTAAATGCGACACTTCCTTGCAAGGAAATAGCGTTTGCAGATGTCTAGGTATCGTAGCAATAGAGTTCATATGATTCTTAAAAAGCGATATCGCATCTCATTTCTATGTTTCATGGTAAGATATAACATGATTTGCGAAGTGTTATGTATTCCTCGTCTACACTTCAAATGAATGGAAATGCGGCACTTCCTAGCAAGGAAATAGCGTTTGCAGATGTCTACGTATCGTAGCAATAGAGTTCTAATGCTTCCTAAAACGCGACATCGCATCTCATTTGTATGTTTCATGGTAAGATATAATATGATTTGAGAAGTGTTATGTATTCCTCGTATACGATTCAAATGAATGTAAATGCGGCACTTCCTTGAAAGGAAATAGCGTCTGCAGATGTCTAGGTATCGTAGCGATAGAGTTCTAATGCTTCTTAAAACGCGATATCGCATCTCATTTCTATGTTTCATGGAAAGATATAATATGACCTGCGAAGTGTTATTTATTCCTCGTCTGCACTTCAAATGAATGTGAAAGCGACACTTCCTCGCTAGGAAATAGCGTTTGCAGGTGTCTACGTATCGTAGACATAGAGTTCTTATGATTCTTAAAACGAGATATTGCATCTCATATCTATGTTTCATGATAAGATATAATATTCATTGCGAAGTGTTATGCGTTCCTCGTCTATGATTCAAATGAACGTAAATGCGACACGTCCTTGCAAGGAAATAGCGTTTGCAGATTTGTAGGTATTGTAGCAATAGAGTTCTAATGCTTCCTAAAACGCGATATCGCATCTCATTTCTATGTTTCATGGTAAGATATACTATGATTTGCGAAGTGTTATGTATTCCTCGTCCGCACTTCAAATGAATGTAAATGCGACACTTCCCTGCAAGGAAATAGCGTTTGCAGATGTCTACGTACCGAAGCAATAGAGTTCAAATGCTTCTTAAAACGAGATATTGCATCTCATTTCTATGTTTCATGGTAAGATATAACATGATTTGCGAAGTGTTTTGTATTCCTCGTCTACACTTCAAATAAATGTGAATGCCACACTTCCTTGCAAGGAAATAGCGTTTGCAGATGTCTACGTACCGAAGCAATAGAGTTCAAATGCTTCTTAAAACGAGATATTGCATCTCATTTCTATGTTTCATGATAAGATATAATATTCATTGCGAAGTGTTATGCATTCCTCGTCTGCGATTCAAATGAAAGTAAATGCGACACTTCCTTGCAAGGAAATAGCGATTGCAGATGTCTACGTATCGTAGCAATAGAGTTCATATGATTCTTAAAACGCGATATCGCATCTCATTTCTATGTTTCATGGTAAGATTTAATATTCATTGCGAAGTGTTATGCATTCCTCGTCTACGATTCAAATGAATGTAAATGCGACACTTCCTTGCAAGGAAATAGAGTTTGCAGATGTCTAGGTATCGTAGCAATAGAGTTCTAATGCTTCTTAGAACGCGATATCGCATCTCAGTTCTATGTCTCATGGTAAGATATAATATGATTTGCCAAGTGTTATGTATTCCTCGTCTACACTTCAAATGAATGTAAATGCGACACTTCCTTGCAAAGAAATAGCGTTTGCAAGTGTCTACGTATCGAAGCAATAGAGTTCAGATGCTTCTTAAATCGAGATATTGCATCTCATATTTATGTTTCATGATAAGATATAATATTCATTGCGAAGTGTTATGCATTCCTCGTCTATGATTCAAATGAACGTAAATGCGACACGTCCTTGCAAGGAAATAGCGTTTGCAGATGTCTAGGTATCGTAGCAATAGAGTTCTAATGCTTCTTAAAACGCGATATCGCATCTCATTTCTATGTTTCATGGTAAGATATAACATGATTTGCGAAGTGTTATGCATTCCTCGTCTACACTTCAAATGAATGAAAATGCGACACTTCCTAGCAAGGAAATAGCGTTTGCAGATGTCTACGTATCGTAGCAATAGAGTTCTAATGCTTCTTAAAACGCGATATCGAATCTCATTTCTATGTTTCATGGTAAGATATAATATTATTTGCGAAGTGTTATGTATTCCTCGTCTACACTTCATATGAATGTTAATGCGACACTTCCTTGCAAGGAAAGAGCGTTTGCAGCTGTCTACGTATCGTAGCAATAGAGTACTTATGATTCTTAAAACGCGATATCGCATCTCATTTCTATGTTTCATCGTAAGATATAATATGATTTGCAAAGTGTTATGTATTCCTCGTCTACACTTCAAATGATTGTAAATGCGACACTTCCTTGCAAGGAAATAGCGTTTGCAGATGTCTAGGTATCGTAGCAATAGCGTTCTAATGCTTCCTAAAACGCGATATCGCATCTCATTTGTATGTTTCATGGTAAGATATAATATGATTTGCGAAGTGTTATGTATTCCTCGTATACGATTCAATTGAATGTAAATGCGGCACTTCCTTGAAAGGAAATAGCGTCTGCAGATGTCTAGGTATCGTAGCGATAGAGTTCTAATGCTTCTCAAAGCACAATATCGCATCTCATTTCTATGTTTCATGGTAAGATATAATATGACTTGCGAAGTGTTATGTATTCCTCGTCTACACTTCAAATAAATGTGAATGCGACACTTCCTTGCAAGAAAATAGCGTTTGCAGATGTCTACGTACCGAAGCAATTGAGTTCAAATGCTTCTTAAACGAGATATTGCATCTCATTTCTATGTTTCATGATAATATATAATATTCATTGCGAAGTGTTATGCATTCCTCGTCTGCGATTCAAATGAAAGTAAATGCGACACTTCCTTGCAAGGAAATAGCGATTGCAGATGTCTACGTATCGTAGCAATAGAGTTCATATGATTCTTAAAACGCGATATCGCATCTCATTTCTATGTTTCATGGTAAGAATTAATATTCATTGCGAAGTGTTATGCATTCCTCGTCTACGATTCAAATGCATGTAAATGCGACACTTCCTTGCAAGGAAATAGCGTTTGCAGATGTCTAGGTATCGAAGCAATAGAGTTCAAATGCTTCTTAAAACGAGATATTGCATCTCATATTTATGTTTCATGATAAGATATAATATTCATTGCGAAGTGTTATGCATTCCTCGTCTATGATTCAAATGAACGTAAATGCGACACGTCCTTGCAAGGAAATAGCGTTTGCAAATGTCTAGGTATAGTAGCAATAGAGTTCTAATGCTTCATAAAACGCGATATCGCATCTCATTTCTATGTTTCATCGTAAGATATAATATGATTTGCAAAGTGTTATGTATTCCTCGTCTACACTTCAAATGAATGTAAATGCGACACTTCCTTGCAAGGAAATAGCGTTTGCAGATGTCTAGGTATCGTAGCAATAGAGTTCTAATGCTTCCTAAAACGCGATATCGCATCTCATTTGTATGTTTCATGGTAAGATATAACATTATTTGCGAACTGTTATGTATTCCTCGTCTACACTTCATATGAATGTTAATGCGACACTTCCTTGCAAGGAAAGAGCGTTTGCAGATGTCTACGTATCGTAGCAATAGAGTTCTTATGATTCCTAAAACGCGATATCGCATCTCATTTGTATGTTTCATGGTAAGATATAATATGATTTGCGAAGTGTTATGTATTCCTCGTATACGATTCAATTGAATGTAAATGCGGCACTTCCTTGAAAGGAAATAGCGTCTGCAGATGTCTAGGTATCGTAGCGATAGAGTTCTAATGCTTCTCAAAGCACAATATCGCATCTCATTTCTATGTTTCATGGTAAGATATAATATGATTCGCGAAGTGTGATGTATTCCTCGTCTACACATCAAATGAATGTAAATGCGACACTTCCTTGCAAGGAAATAGCGTTTGCATATGTCTACCTATCGTAGCAGTAGAGTTCTAATGCATCTTAAAACGCGATATCGCATCTCATTTCTATGTTTCATGGTAAGATATTATATGACTTGCGAAGTGTTATGTATTCCTCGTCTACACTTCAAATAAATGTGAATGCGACACTTCCTTGCAAGGAAATAGCGTTTGCAGATGTCTACGTATCGAAGCAATAGAGTTCAAATGCTTCTTAAAACGAGATATTGCATCTCTTATTTATGTTTCATGATAAGATATAATATTCATTGCGAAGTGTTATGCATTCCTCGTCTATGATTCATATGAATGTTAATGCGACACTTCCTTGCAAGGAAAGAGCGTTTGCAGATGTCTACGTATCGTAGCAATGGAGTTCTTATGATTCCTAAAACGCGATATCGCATCCCATTTGTATGTTTCATGGTAAGATATAATATGATTTGCGAAGTGTTATGTATTCCTCGTATACGATTCAATTGAATGTAAATGCGGCACATCCTTGAAAGGAAATAGCGTTTGCATATGTCTACCTATCGTAGCAGTAGAGTTCTAATGCTTCTTAAAACGCGATATCGCATCTCATTTCTATGTTTCATGGTAAGATATAATATGACTTGCGAAGTGTTATGCATTCCTCGTCTACGATTCAAATGAATGAAAATGCGACACTTCCTAGCAAGGAAATAGCGTTTGCAGATGTCTACGTATCGTAGCAATAGAGTTCTAATGCTTCTTAAAACGCGATATCGAATCTCATTTCTATGTTTCATGGTAAGATATAATATTATTTGCGAAGTGTTATGTATTCCTCGTCTACACTTCATATGAATGTTAATGCGACACTTCCTTGCAAGGAAAGAGCGTTTGCAGCTGTCTACGTATCGTAGCAATAGAGTACTTATGATTCTTAAAACGCGATATCGCATCTCATTTCTATGTTTCATCGTAAGATATAATATGATTTGCAAAGTGTTATGTATTCCTCGTCTACACTTCAAATGATTGTAAATGCGACACTTCCTTGCAAGGAAATAGCGTTTGCAGATGTCTAGGTATCGTAGCAATAGCGTTCTAATGCTTCCTAAAACGCGATATCGCATCTCATTTGTATGTTTCATGGTAAGATATAATATGATTTGCGAAGTGTTATGTATTCCTCGTATACGATTCAATTGAATGTAAATGCGGCACTTCCTTGAAAGGAAATAGCGTCTGCAGATGTCTAGGTATCGTAGCGATAGAGTTCTAATGCTTCTCAAAGCACAATATCGCATCTCATTTCTATGTTTCATGGTAAGATATAATATGATTCGCGAAGTGTGATGTATACCTCGTCTACACTTCAATTGAATGTAAATGCGACACTTCCTTGCAAGGAAATAGCGTTTGCATATGTCTACCTATCGTAGCAGTAGAGTTCTAATGCTTCTTAAAACGCGATATCGCATCTCATTTCTATGTTTCATGGTAAGATATAATATGACTTGCGAAGTGTTATGTATTCCTCGTCTACACTTCAAATAAATGTGAATGCGACACTTCCTTGCAAGAAAATAGCGTTTGCAGATGTCTACGTACCGAAGCAATTGAGTTCAAATGCTTCTTAAACGAGATATTGCATCTCATTTCTATGTTTCATGATAAGATATAATATTCATTGCGAAGTGTTATGCATTCCTCGTCTGCGATTCAAATGAAAGTAAATGCGACACTTCCTTGCAAGGAAATAGCGATTGCAGATGTCTACGTATCGTAGCAATAGAGTTCATATGATTCTTAAAACGCGATATCGCATCTCATTTCTATGTTTCATGGTAAGAATTAATATTCATTGCGAAGTGTTATGCATTCCTCATCTACGATTCAAATGCGTGTAAATGCGACACTTCCTTGCAAGGAAATAGCGTTTGCAGATGTCTAGGTATCGTAGCAATAGAGTTCTAATGCTTCTTAAAACGCGATATCGCATCTCAGTTCTATGTTTCATGGTAAGATATAATATGATTTGCCAAGTGTTATGCATTCCTCGTCTACACTTCAAATGAATGTAAATGCGACACTTCCTTGCAAAGAAATAGCGTTTGCAAATGTCTACGTATCGAAGCAATAGAGTTCAAATGCTTCTTAAAACGAGATATTGCATCTCATATTTATGTTTCATGATAAGATATAATATTCATTGCGAAGTGTTATGCATTCCTCGTCTATGATTCAAATGAACGTAAATGCGACACTTCCTAGCAAGGAAATAGCGTTTGCAGATGTCTACGTATCGTAGCAATAGAGTTCTAATGCTTCTTAAAACGCGATATCGAATCTCATTTCTATGTTTCATGGTAAGATATAATATTATTTGCGAAGTGTTATGTATTCCTCGTCTACACTTCATATGAATGTTAATGCGACACTTCCTTGCAAGGAAAGAGCGTTTGCAGCTGTCTACGTATCGTAGCAATAGAGTACTTATGATTCTTAAAACGCGATATCGCATCTCATTTCTATGTTTCATCGTAAGATATAATATGATTTGCAAAGTGTTATGTATTCCTCGTCTACACTTCAAATGATTGTAAATGCGACACTTCCTTGCAAGGAAATAGCGTTTGCAGATGTCTACGTATCGTAGCAATAGCGTTCTAATGCTTCCTAAAACGCGATATCGCATCTCATTTGTATGTTTCATGGTAAGATATAATATGATTTGCGAAGTGTTATGTATTCCTCGTATACGATTCAATTGAATGTAAATGCGGCACTTCCTTGAAAGGAAATAGCGTCTGCAGATGTCTAGGTATCGTAGCGATAGAGTTCTAATGCTTCTCAAAGCACAATATCGCATCTCATTTCTATGTTTCATGGTAAGATATAATATGACTTGCGAAGTGTTATGTATTCCTCGTCTACACTTCAAATAAATGTGAATGCGACACTTCCTTGCAAGAAAATAGCGTTTGCAGATGTCTACGTACCGAAGCAATTGAGTTCAAATGTTTCTTAAACGAGATATTGCATCTCATTTCTATGTTTCATGATAATATATAATATTCATTGCGAAGTGTTATGCATTCCTCGTCTGCGATTCAAATGAAAGTAAATGCGACACTTCCTTGCAAGGAAATAGCGATTGCAGATGTCTACGTATCGTAGCAATAGAGTTCATATGATTCTTAAAACGCGATATCGCATCTCATTTCTATGTTTCATGGTAAGAATTAATATTCATTGCGAAGTGTTATGCATTCCTCGTCTACGATTCAAATGCATGTAAATGCGACACTTCCTTGCAAGGAAATAGCGTTTGCAGATGTCTAGGTATCGAAGCAATAGAGTTCAAATGCTTCTTAAAACGAGATATTGCATCTCATATTTATGTTTCATGATAAGATATAATATTCATTGCGAAGTGTTATGCATTCCTCGTCTATGATTCAAATGAACGTAAATGCGACACGTCCTTGCAAGGAAATAGCGTTTGCAGATGTCTAGGTATAGTAGCAATAGAGTTCTAAAGCTTCATAAAACGCGATATCGCATCTCATTTCTATGTTTCATCGTAAGATATAATATGATTTGCAAAGTGTTATGTATTCCTCGTCTACACTTCAAATGAATGTAAATGCGACACTTCCTTGCAAGGAAATAGCGTTTGCAGATGTCTAGGTATCGTAGCAATAGAGTTCTAATGCTTCCTAAAACGCGATATCGCATCTCATTTGTATGTTTCATGGTAAGATATAACATTATTTGCGAACTGTTATGTATTCTTCGTCTACACTTCATATGAATGTTAATGCGACACTTCCTTGCAAGGAAAGAGCGTTTGCAGATGTCTACGTATCGTAGCAATAGAGTTCTTATGATTCCTAAAACGCGATATCGCATCTCATTTGTATGTTTCATGGTAAGATATAATATGATTTGCGAAGTGTTATGTATTCCTCGTATACGATTCAATTGAATGTAAATGCGGCACTTCCTTGAAAGGAAATAGCGTCTGCAGATGTCTAGGTATCGTAGCGATAGAGTTCTAATGCTTCTCAAAGCACAATATCGCATCTCATTTCTATGTTTCATGGTAAGATATAATATGATTCGCGAAGTGTGATGTATTCCTCGTCTACACATCAAATGAATGTAAATGCGACACTTCCTTGCAAGGAAATAGCGTTTGCATATGTCTACCTATCGTAGCAGTAGAGTTCTAATGCATCTTAAAACGCGATATCGCATCTCATTTCTATGTTTCATGGTAAGATATTATATGACTTGCGAAGTGTTATGTATTCCTCGTCTACACTTCAAATAAATGTGAATGCGACACTTCCTTGCAAGGAAATAGCGTTTGCAGATGTCTACGTATCGAAGCAATAGAGTTCAAATGCTTCTTAAAACGAGATATTGCATCTCTTATTTATGTTTCATGATAAGATATAATATTCATTGCGAAGTGTTATGCATTCCTCGTCTATGATTCATATGAATGTTAATGCGACACTTCCTTGCAAGGAAAGAGCGTTTGCAGATGTCTACGTATCGTAGCAATGGAGTTCTTATGATTCCTAAAACGCGATATCGCATCCCATTTGTATGTTTCATGGTAAGATATAATATGATTTGCGAAGTGTTATGTATTCCTCGTATACGATTCAATTGAATGTAAATGCGGCACATCCTTGAAAGGAAATAGCGTTTGCATATGTCTACCTATCGTAGCAGTAGAGTTCTAATGCTTCTTAAAACGCGATATCGCATCTCATTTCTATGTTTCATGGTAAGATATAATATGACTTGCGAAGTGTTATGCATTCCTCGTCTACACTTCATATGAATGTAAATGCGACACTTCCTTGCAAGGAAATACCGTTTGCAGATGTCTACCTATCGTAGCAATAGGGTTCTAATGCTTCTTAAAACGCGATATCGCATTTCATTTCTATGTTTCATGGTAAGATATAATATGATTTGCGAAGTGTCATGTATTCCTCGTCTACACTTCAAATGAATGTAAATGCGACACTTCCTTGCTAGGAAACAGCGTCTGCAGATGTCTAGGTATCGTAGCAATAGAGTTCAAATGCTTCTTAAAACGAGATATTGCATCTCATATATTTGTTTCATGATAAGATATAATATTCATTGCGAAGTGTTATGCATTTCTCGTATACGATTTAAATGAGTGTAAATGCGACACTTCCTTGCAAGGAAATAGCGTTTGCAGATGTCTACGTATCGTAGCAATAGAGTTCTTATGATTCTTAAAACTTGATATCGCATCTCATTTCTATGTTTCATGGTAAGATATAATATGATTTGCGAAGTGTTATGTATTCCTCGTCTACACTTCAAATGAATGTAAATGCGACACTTCCTTGCTAGGAAATAGTGTCTGGAGATGTCTAGGTATCGTAGCGATAGAGTTCTAATGCTTCATAAGACGCGATATCGCATCTCATTTCTATGTTTCATGGAAAGATATAATATGATTTGCGAAGTGTCATGTATTACTCGTCTACACTTCAAATGAATGTAAATGCGACACTTCCTTGCAAGGAAATAGCGTTTGCAGATGTCTACGTATCGTAGCAATATATTTCTAATGCTTCTTAAAACTCGATATCGGATCTCATTTCTATGTTTCATGGTAAGATATAATATTCATTGCGAAGTGTTATGCATTCCTCGTCTACGATTCAAATGAATGTAAATGCGACACATCCTTGCAAGGAAATAGTGTTTGCAGATGTCTAGGTATCGTAGCAATAGAGTTCAAATGCTTCTTAAAACGAGATATTGCATCTCATATCTATGTTTCATGATAAGATATAATATTCATTGCGAAGTGTTATGCATTCCTCGTATACGATTCAAATGAATGTAAATGCGACACTTCCTTCCAATGAAATAGCGTCTGCTGATGTCTACGTATCGTAGCAATAGATTTCTAATGATTCTTAAAACGCGATATCGCATCTCATTTCTTTGTTTCATGGTAAGATATAATATGATTTGCGAAGTGTCATGTATTCCTCGTCTACACTTCAAATGAATGTAAATGCGACACTTCCTTGCAGGGAAATAGCGTTTGCAGATGTCTACGTATCGAAGCAATAGAGTTCAAATGCTTCTTAAAACGAGATACTGCATCTCATATATTTGTTTCATGATAAGATATAATATTCATTGCGAAGTGTTATGCATTTCTCGTATACGATTCAAATGAGTGTAAATGCGACACTTCCTTGCAAGGAAATAGCGTTTGCAGATGTCTACGTATCGTAGCAATAGAGTTCTTATGATTCTTAAAACTTGATATCGCATCTCATTTCTATGTTTCATGGTAAGATATAATATGATTTGCGAAGTGTTATGTATTCCTCGTCTACACTTCAAATGAATGTAATTGCGACACTTCCTTGCAAGGAATTAGCGTTTGCAGATGTCTACGTATCGAAGCAATAGAGTTCAAATGCTTCTTAAAACGAGATATTGCATCCCATATCTATGTTTCATGATAAGATATAATATTCATTGCAAAGTGTTATGCATTCCTCGTCTACGATTCAAATGAATGTAAATGCGACACTTCCTTGCCAGGAAATAGCGTCTGCAGATGTCTAGGTATCGTAGCGATAGAGTTCTAATGCTTCTTAAAACGCAATATCGCATTTCATTTCTATGTTTCATGGTAAGATATAATATGATTTGCGAAGTGTCATGTATTCCTCGTCTACACTTCAAATGAATGTAAACGCGACACTTCCTTGCTAGGAATCAGCGTCTGCAGATGTCTAGGTATCGTAGCAATAGAGTTCATATGCTTCTTAAAACGAGATATTGCATCTCATATCTTTGTTTCATGATAAGATATAATATTCATTGCGAAGTGTTATGCATTTCTCGTATAACATTCAAATGAGTGTAAATGCGACACTTCCTTGCAAGGAAATAGCGTTTGCAGATGTCTACGTATCGTAGCAATAGAGTTCTTATGATTCTTAAAACTTGATATCGCATCTCATTTCTATGTTTCATGGTAAGATGTAATATGATTTGCGAAGTGTTATGTATTCCTCGTCTACACTTCAAATGAATGTAAATGCGACACTTCCTTGCTAGGAAATAGTGTCTGGAGATGTCTAGGTATCGTAGCGATAGTGTTCTAATGCTTCATAAAACGCGATATCGCATCTCATTTCTATGTTTCATGGAAAGATATAATATGATTTGCGAAGTGTCATGTATTACTCGTCTACACTTCAAATGAATGTAAATGCGACACTTCCTTGCAAGGAAATAGCTTTTGCAGATGTCTACGTATCGTAGCAATAGATTTCTAATGCTTCTTAAAACTCGATATCGGATCTCATTTCTATGTTTCATGGTAAGATATAATATTCATTGCGAAGTGTTATGCATTCCTCGTCTACGATTCAAATGAATGTAAATGCGACACTTCCTTGCAAGGAAATAGTGTTTGCAAATGTCTAGGTATCGTAGCAATAGAGTTCAAATGCTTCTTAAAACGAGATATTGCATCTCATATCTATGATTCATGATAAGATATAATATTCATTGCGAAGTGTTATGCATACCTCGTATACGATTCAAATGAATGTAAATGCGACACTTCCTTCCAATGAAATAGCGTCTGCTGATGTCTACGTATCGTAGCAATAGATTTCTAATGATTCTTAAAACGCGATATCGCATCTCATTTCTTTGTTTCATGGTAAGATATAATATGATTTGCGAAGTGTCATGTATTCCTCGTCTACACTTCAAATGAATGTAAATGCGACACTTCCTTGCAGGGAAATAGCGTTTGCAGATGTCTACGTATCGAAGCAATAGAGTTCAAATGCTTCTTAAAACGAGATATTGCATCTCATATCTATGTTTCATGATTAGATATAATATTCATTGCGAATTGTTATGCATTCCTCGTCTACGATTCAAATGAATGTAAATGCGACACTTCCTTGCAAGGAAATTGCGTTTGCAGATGTCTACGTATAGTAGCAATAGAGTTCTTATGATTCTTAAAACGCGATATCGAATCTCATTTCTATGTTTCATGGTAAGATATAATATGATTTGCGAAGTGTTATGTATTCCTCGTCTACACTTCAAATGAATGTAAATGCGACACTTCCTTGCAAGGAAATAGCGTTTGCAGATGTCTACGTATCGAAGCAATAGAGTTCAAATGCTTCATAAAACGAGATATTGCATCCCATATCTATGTTTCATGATAAGATATAATATTCATTGCAAAGTGTTATGCATTCCTCGTCTACGATTGAAATGAATGTAAATGCGACACTTCCTTGCCAGGAAATAGCGTCTGCAGATGTCTAGGTATCGTAGCAATAGAGTTCTAATGCTTCTTAAAACGCGATATCGCATCTCATTTCTATGTTTCATGGTAAGATATAATATGATTTGCGGAGTGTTATGTATTCCTCGTCTACACTTCATATGAATGTAAATGCGACACTTTCTTGCAAGGAAATAGCGTTTGCAGATGTCTACCTATCGTAGCAATAGAGTTCTTATGATTCTTAAAACTTGATATCGCATCTCATTTCTATGTTTCATGGTAAGATATAATATGATTTGCGAAGTGTTATGTATTCCTCGTCTACACTTCAAATGAATGTAAATGCGACACTTCCTTGCTAGGAAATAGTGTCTGGAGATGTCTAGGTATCGTAGCGATAGAGTTCTAATGCTTCATAAAACGCGATATCGCATCTCATTTCTATGTTTCATGGAAAGATATAATATGATTTGCGAAGTGTCATGTATTCCTCGTCTACACTTCAAATGAATGTAAATGCGACACTTCCTCGCAAGGAAATAGCGTTTGCAGATGTTTACGTATCGTAGCAATAGATTTCTAATGCTTCTTAAAACTCGATATCGGATCTCATTTCTATGTTTCATGGTAAGATATAATATTCATTGCGAAGTGTTATGCATTCCTCGTCTACGATTCAAATGAATGTAAATGCGACACTTCCCTGCAAGGAAATAGTGTTTGCAGATGTCTAGGTATCGTAGCAATAGAGTTCAAATGCTTCTTAAAACGAGATATTGCATCTCATTTCTATGTTTCATGATAAGATATAATATTCATTGCGAAGTGTTATGCATTCCTCGTCTGCGATTCAAATGAAAGTAAATGCGACACTTCCTTGCAAGGAAATAGCGATTGCCGATGTCTACGTATCGTAGCATTAGCTTTCTAATGCTTCTTAAAACGCGATATCGCGTCTCATTTCTATCTTTCATGGTAAGATATAATATGATTTGCGAAGTGTCATGTATTCCTCTTCTACACTTCAAATGAATGTAAATGTGACTCTTCCTTGCAAGGTAACAGCGTTTGCAGTTGTCTACCTATCGTAGCAGTAGAGTTCTAATGCTTCTTAAAACGCGATATCGCATCACATTTCCATGTTTCATGGTAAGATATAATATGATTTGCGAAGTGTTATGTATTCCTCGTCTACACTTCAAATGAATGTAAATGCGACACTTCCTTGCAAGGAAATAGCGTTTGCAGATGTCTAGGTATCGTAGCAATAGAGTTCTAATGCTTCCTAAAACGCGATATCGCATCTCATTTGTATGTTTCATGGTAAGATATAATATTATTGCGAAGTGTTATGTATTCCTCGTCTACACTTCATATGAATGTTAATGCGACACTTCCTTGCAAGGAAAGAGCGTTTGCAGATGTCTAGGTATCGTAGCAATAGAGTTCATATGATTCTTAAAACGCGATATCGCATCTCATTTCTATGTTTCATGGTAAGATATAACATGATTTGCGAAGTGTTATGTATTCCTCGTCTACACTTCAAATGAATGAAAATGCGACACTTCCTTGCAAGGAAATAGTGTTTGCAGATGTCTAGGTATCGTAGCAATAGAGTTCAAATGCTTCTTAAAACGAGATATTGCATCTCATATCTATGTTTCATGATAAGATATAATATTCATTGCGAAGTGTTATGCATTCCTCGTATACGATTCAAATGAATGTAAATGCGACACTTCCTTCCAATGAAATAGCGTCTGCTGATGTCTACGTATCGTAGCAATAGATTTCTAATGATTCTTAAAACGCGATATCGCATCTCATTTCTTTGTTTCATGGTAAGATATAATATGATTTGCGAAGTGTCATGTATTCCTCGTCTACACCTCAAATGAGTGTAAATGCGACACTTCCATGCAGGGAAATAGCGTTTGCAGATGTCTACGTATCGAAGCAATAGAGTTCAAATGCTTCTTAAAACGAGATATTGCATCTCATATCTATGTTTCATGATAAGATATAATATTCATTGCGAATTGTTATGCATTCCTCGTCTACGATTCAAATGAATGTAAATGCGACACTTCCTTGCAAGGAAATAGCGTTTGCAGATGTCTACGTATAGTAGCAATAGAGTTCTTATGATTCTTAAAACGCGATATCGAATCTCATTTCTATGTTTCATGGTAAGACATAATATGATTTGCGAAGTGTTATGTATTCCTCGTCTACACTTCAAATGAATGTAAATGCGACACTTCCTTGCAAGGAAATAGCGTTTGCAGATGTCTACGTATCGTAGCAATAGATTTCTAATTCTTCTTAAAACTCGATATCGGATCTCATTTCTATGTTTCATGGTAAGATATAATATTCATTGCGAAGTGTTATGCATTCCTCGTCTACGATTCAAATGAATGTAAATGCGACACTTCCTTGCTGGGAAACAGCGTCTGCAGATATCTAGGTATCGTAGCAATAGAGTTCAAATGCTTCTTAAAACGAGATATTGCATCTCATAACTATGTTTCATGATAAGATATAATATTCATTGCGAAGTGTTATGCATTCCTCGTATACGATTCAAATGAATGTGAATGCGACACTTCCTTGCAAGGAAATAGCGTTTGCAGTTGTTTACGTATCGTAGCAGTAGAGTTCTTATGATTCTTAAAACGCGATATCGCATCTCATTTCTATGTTTCATGGTAAGATATAATATGATTTGCGAAGTGTTATGTATTCCTCGTCTACACTTCAAATGAATGTAAATGCGACACTTCCTTGCAAGGAAATAGCGTTTGCAGATGTCTACGTATCGTAGCAATAGAGTTCTTATGATTCTTAAAACGCGATATCGCATCTCATTTCTACGTTTCATGGTAAGATATAATATGATTTGCGAAGTGTCATGTATTCCTCGTCCACACTTCAAATGAATGTAAATGCGACACTTCCCTGCAAGGAAATGGCGTTTGCAGATGTCTACGTATCGAGGCAATAGTGTTCGAATGCTTCTTAAAACGAGATATTGCATCTCATATCTATGTGTCATGATAAGATATAATATTCATTGCGAAGTGTTATGCATTCCTCGTCTGCGATTCAAATGAAAGTAAATGCGACACTTCCTTGCAAGGAAATAGCGATTGCAGATGTCTACGTATCGTAGCGATAGAGTTCTAATGCTTCTTATAACGCGATATCGAATCTCATAACTATAAGATATAATATGATTTGCGAAGTGTCATATATTCCTCGTCTACACTTCAAATGAATGTAAATGCGACACTTCCTTGCAAGGAAATAGCGTTTGCAGATGTCTACGTATCGAAGCAATAGAGTTCTAATGCTTCTTTAAAAGCGATATCGAATCTCATTTCTATGTTTCATGGTAAGATATAATATGATTTGCGAAGTGTTATGTATTCCTAGTCTACACTTCAAATGAATGTAAATGCGACACTTCCTTGCAAGGAAGTAGCGTTTGCAGTTGTCTACGTATCGAAGCAATAGCGTTCAAATGCTTCTTAAAACGAGATATTGCATCCCATATCTATGATTCATGATAAGATATAATATTCATTGCAAAGTGTTATGCATTCCTCGTCTACGATTCAAATGAATGTAAATGCGACACTTCCTTGCTAGGAAATAGTGTCTGGAGATGTCTAGGTATCGTAGCGATAGAGTTCTAATGCTTCATAAAACGCGATATCGCATCTCATTTCTATGTTTCATGGAAAGATATAATATGATTTGCGAAGTGTCATGTATTCCTCGTCTACACTTCAAATGAATGTAAATGCGACACTTCCTTGCAAGGAAATAGCGTTTGCAGATGTCTACGTATCGAGGCAATAGAGTTCAAATGCTTCTTAAAACGAGATATTGCATCTCATATTTATGTTTCATGATAAGATATAATATTCATTGCGAAGTGTTATGCATTCCCCGTCTATGATTCAAATGAACGTAAATGCGACACGTCCTTGCAAGGAAATAGCGTTTGCAGATGTCTAGGTATCGTAGCAATAGAGTTCTAATGCTTCCTAAAACGCGATATCGCATCTCATTTCTATGTTTCATGGTAAGATATAATATGATTTGCGAAGTGTTATGTATTCCTCGTCTACGATTCAAATGAAAGTAAATGCGACACTTCCTTGCAAGGAAATAGCGATTGCAGATGTCTACGTATCGTAGCAATAGAGTTCATATGATTCTTAAAACGCGATATCGCATCTCATTTCTATGTTTCATGGAAAGATATAATATGATTTGCGAAGTGTCATGTATTCCTCGTCTACACTTCAAATGAATGTAAATGCGACACTTCCTTGCAAGGAAATAGCGTTTGCAGATGTCTACGTATCGAGGCAATAGAGTTCAAATGCTTCTTAAAACGAGATATTGCATCTCATATTTATGTTTCATGATAAGATATAATATTCATTGCGAAGTGTTATGCATTCCCCGTCTATGATTCAAATGAACGTAAATGCGACACGTCCTTGCAAGGAAATAGCGTTTGCAGTTGTCTACGTATCGAAGCAATAGCGTTCAAATGCTTCTTAAAACGAGATATTGCATCCCATATCTATGATTCATGATAAGATATAATATTCATTGCAAAGTGTTATGCATTCCTCGTCTACGATTCAAATGAATGTAAATGCGACACTTCCTTGCTAGGAAATAGTGTCTGGAGATGTCTAGGTATCGTAGCGATAGAGTTCTAATGCTTCATAAAACGCGATATCGCATCTCATTTCTATGTTTCATGGAAAGATATAATATGATTTGCGAAGTGTCATGTATTCCTCGTCTACACTTCAAATGAATGTAAATGCGACACTTCCTTGCAAGGAAATAGCGTTTGCAGATGTCTACGTATCGAGGCAATAGAGTTCAAATGCTTCTTAAAACGAGATATTGCATCTCATATTTATGTTTCATGATAAGATATAATATTCATTGCGAAGTGTTATGCATTCCCCGTCTATGATTCAAATGAATGTAAATGCGACACTTCCTTGCTGGGAAACAGCGTCTGCAGATATCTAGGTATCGTAGCAATAGAGTTCAAATGCTTCTTAAAACGAGATATTGCATCTCATAACTATGTTTCATGATAAGATATAATATTCATTGCGAAGTGTTATGCATTCCTCGTATACGATTCAAATGAATGTGAATGCGACACTTCCTTGCAAGGAAATAGCGTTTGCAGTTGTTTACGTATCGTAGCAGTAGAGTTCTTATGATTCTTAAAACGCGATATCGCATCTCATTTCTATGTTTCATGGTAAGATATAATATGATTTGCGAAGTGTTATGTATTCCTCGTCTACACTTCAAATGAATGTAAATGCGACACTTCCTTGCAAGGAAATAGCGTTTGCAGATGTCTACGTATCGTAGCAATAGAGTTCTTATGATTCTTAAAACGCGATATCGCATCTCATTTCTACGTTTCATGGTAAGATATAATATGATTTGCGAAGTGTCATGTATTCCTCGTCCACACTTCAAATGAATGTAAATGCGACACTTCCCTGCAAGGAAATGGCGCTTGCAGATGTCTACGTATCGAGGCAATAGAGTTCGAATGCTTCTTAAAACGAGATATTGCATCTCATATCTATGTGTCATGATAAGATATAATATTCATTGCGGAGTGTTATGCATTCCTCGTCTGCGATTCAAATGAAAGTAAATGCGACACTTCCTTGCAAGGAAATAGCGATTGCAGATGTCTACGTATCGTAGCGATAGAGTTCTAATGCTTCTTATAACGCGATATCGAATCTCATAACTATGTTTCATGATAAGATATAATATGATTTGCGAAGTGTCATATATTCCTCGTCTACACTTCAAATGAATGTAAATGCGACACTTCCTTGCAAGGAAATAGCGTTTGCAGATGTCTACGTATCGAAGCAATAGAGTTCTAATGCTTCTTTAAAAGCGATATCGAATCTCATTTCTATGTTTCATGGTAAGATATAATATGACTTGCGAAGTGTTATGTATTCCTAGTCTACACTTCAAATGAATGTAAATGCGACACTTCCTTGCAAGGAAGTAGCGTTTGCAGTTGTCTACGTATCGAAGCAATAGCGTTCAAATGCTTCTTAAAACGAGATATTGCATCCCATATCTATGATTCATGATAAGATATAATATTCATTGCAAAGTGTTATGCATTCCTCGTCTACGATTCAAATGAATGTAAATGCGACACTTCCTTGCTAGGAAATAGTGTCTGGAGATGTCTAGGTATCGTAGCGATAGAGTTCTAATGCTTCATAAAACGCGATATCGCATCTCATTTCTATGTTTCATGGAAAGATATAATATGATTTGCGAAGTGTCATGTATTCCTCGTCTACACTTCAAATGAATGTAAATGCGACACTTCCTTGCAAGGAAATAGCGTTTGCAGATGTCTACAATCGAGGCAATAGAGTTCAAGTGCTTCTTAAAACGAGATATTGCATCTCATATTTATGTTTCATGATAAGATATAATATTCATTGCGAAGTGTTATGCATTCCCCGTCTATGATTCAAATGAACGTAAATGCGACACGTCCTTGCAAGGAAATAGCGTTTGCAGATGTCTAGGTATCGTAGCAATAGAGTTCTAATGCTTCCTAAAACGCGATATCGCATCTCATTTCTATGTTTCATGGTAAGATATAATACTATTTGCGAAGTGATATGTTTTCCTCATCTACACTTCATATGAATGTTAATGCGACACTTCCTTGCAAGGAAACGGCGTTTGCAGATGTCTACGTATCGTAGCAATAGAGTTCTAATGCTTCTTAAAACGCGATATCGCGTCTCATTTCTATGTTTCATGGTAGGATATAATATGATTTGCGAAGTGTTATGTATTCCTCGTCTACACTTCAAATGAATGTGAATGCGACACTTCTTTGCAAGGAAATAGCGTTTGCAGATGTCTACGTACCGAAGCAATAGATTTGAAATGCTTCATAAAACGAGATATTGCATCTCATTTCTATGTTTCATGATAAGATATAATATTCATTGCGAAGTGTTATGCATTCCTCGTATACGATTCAAATGAGTGTAAATGCGACACTTCCTCGCTAGGAAATAGCCCTTGCAGATGTCTACGTATCGTAGCAATAGAGTTCTTATGATTCTTAAAACGCGATATCGCATCTCACTTCTATGTTTTATGGTAGGATATAATATGATTTGCGAAGTGTTATGTATTCCTCGTCTACACTTCAAATGAATGTGAATGCGACACTTCCTTGCAAGGTAATAGCGTTTGCAGATGTCTACGTACCGAAGCAATAGAGTTGAAATGCTTCTTAAAACGAGATATTGCATCTCATTTCTATGTTTCATGATAAGATATAATATTCATTGCGAAGTGTTATGCATTCCTCGTCTTCGATTCAAATGAAAGTAAATGCGACACTTCCTTGCTAGGAAATAGTGTCTGGAGATGTCTAGGTATCGTAGCGATAGAGTTCTAATGCTTCATAAAACGCGATATCGCATCTCATTTCTATGTTTCATGGAAAGATATAATATGATTTGCGAAGTGTTATGTATTCCTCGTCTACACTTCACATGAATGTAAATGCGACACTTCCTTGCAAGGAAATAGTGATTGCAGATGTCTACGTATCGTAGCAATAGAGTTCATATGATTCTTAAAACGCGATATCGCATCTTATTTCTATGTTTCATGGTAAGATGTGACATGATTTGCGAAGTGTTATGTATTCCTCGTCTACACTTCAAATGAATGTGAATGCGATACTTCCTCGCTAGGAAATTGCGTTTGCAGATGTCTATGTATCGTAGCATTAGCTTTCTAATGCTTCTTAAAACGCGATATCGCATCTCATTTCTATGTTTCATGGTAGGATATAATATGATTTGCGAAGTGTTATGTATTCCTCGTCTACTCTTCAAATGAATGTGAATGCGACACTTCCTTGCAAGGAAATAGCGTTTGCAGATGTCTACGTACCGAAGCAATAGAGTTGAAATGCTTCTTAAAACGAGATATTGTATCTCATTTCTATGTTTCATGATAAGATATAATATTCATTGCGAAGTGTTATGCATTCCTCGTCTACGATTCAAATGAGTGTAAATGCGACACTTCCTCGCTAGGAAATAGCGCTTGCAGATATCTACGTATCGTAGCAATAGAGTTCTTATGATTCTTAAAACGCGATATCGCATCTCACTTCTATGTTTTATGGTAGGATATAATATTCATTGCGAAGTGTACTGCATTCCTCGTCTACGATTCAAATGAATGTAAATGCGACACTTCCTTGCAAGAAAATAGCGATTGCAGATGTCTACGTATCGGAGCAATAGAGTTCATATGATTTTAAAACGGGATATTGCATCTCATATCTATGTTTCATGATAAGATATAATATTCATTGCGAAGTGTACTGCATTCCTCGTCTACGATTCAAATGAATGTAAATGCGACACTTCCTTGCAAGGAAATAGCGTTTGCATATGTATACGTATCGTAGCAATAGAGTTCTTATGATTCTTAAAACGTGATATCGCATCTCATTTCTATGTTTCATGGTAAGATATAATATGATTTGCGAAGTGTTATGTATTCCTCGTCTACGATTCAAATGAATGTAAATACGACACTTCCTTGCAAGGAAATAGCGTTTGCAGATGTCTACGTATAGTAGCAATAGAGTTCTTATGATTCTTAAAACGCGATATCGAATCTCATTTCTATGTTTCATGGTAAGACATAATATGATTTGCGAAGTGTTATGTATTCCTCGTCTACACTTCAAATGAATGTAAATGCGACACTTCCTTGCCAGGAAATAGCGTCTGCAGATGTCTAGGTATCGTAGCGATAGAGTTCTAATGCTTCTTAAAACGCGATATCGCATCTCATTTCTATGTTTCATGGTAAGATATAATATGATTTGCGGAGTGTTATGTATTCCTCGTCTACACTTCATATGAATGTAAATGCGACACTTCCTTGCAAGGAAATAGCGTTTGCAGATGTCTACCTATCGTAGCAATAGAGTTCTAATGCTTCTTAAAACGCGATATCGCATTTCATTTCTATGTTTCATGGTAAGATATAATATGATTTGCGAAGTGTCATGTATTCCTCGTCTACACTTCAAATGAATGTAAATGCGACACTTCCTTGCTAGGAAACAGCGTCTGCAGATGTCTAGGTATCGTAGCAATAGAGTTCAAATGCTTCTTAAAACGAGATATTGCATCTCATATCTTTGTTTCATGATAAGATATAATATTCATTGCGAAGTGTTATGCATTTCTCGTATACGACTCAAATGAGTGTAAATGCGACACTTCCTTGCAAGGAAATAGCGTTTGCAGATGTCTACGTATCGTAGCAATAGTGTTCTTATGATTCTTAAAACTTGATATCGCATCTCATTTCTATGTTTCATGGTAAGATATAATATGATTTGCGAAGTGTTATGTATTCCTCGTCTACACTTCAAATGAATGTAAATGCGACACTTCCTTGCAAGGAAATAGCGTTTGCAGATGTCTACGTATCGTAGCAATAGAGTTCTTATGATTCTTAAAACGCGATATCGCATCTCATTTCTACGTTTCATGGTAAGATATAATATGATTTGCGAAGTGTCATGTATTCCTCGTCTACACTTCAAATGAATGTGAATGCGACACTTCCTTGCAAGGAAATAGCGTTTGCAGATGTCTACGTACCGAAGCAATAGAGTTGAAATGCTTCTTAAAACGAGATATTGCATCTCATTTCTATGTTTCATGATAAGATATAATATTCATTGCGAAGTGTTATGCATTCCTCGTCTGCGATTCAAATGAAAGTAAATGCGACACTTCCTTGCAAGGAAATAGCGATTGCAGAAGTCTACGTATCGTAGCGATAGAGTTCTAATGCTTCTTATAACGCGATATCGAATCTCATAACTATGTTTCATGATAAGATATAATATGATTTGCGAAGTGTCATATATTCCTCGTCTACACTTCAAATGAATGTAAATGCGACACTTCCTTGCAAGGAAATAGCGTTTGCAGATGTCTACGTATCGAAGCAATAGAGTTCTAATGCTTCTTTAAAAGCGATATCGAATCTCATTTCTATGTTTCATGGTAAGATATAATATGATTTGCGAAGTGTTATGTATTCCTAGTCTACACTTCAAATGAATGTAAATGCGACACTTCCTTGCAAGGAAGTAGCGTTTGCAGTTGTCTACGTATCGAAGCAATAGCGTTCAAATGCTTCTTAAAACGAAATATTGCATCCCATATCTATGATTCATGATAAGATATAATATTCATTGCAAAGTGTTATGCATTCCTCGTCTACGATTCAAATGAATGTAAATGCGACACTTCCTTGCTAGGAAATAGTGTCTGGAGATGTCTAGGTATCGTAGCGATAGAGTTCTAATGCTTCATAAAACGCGATATCGCATCTCATTTCTATGTTTCATGGAAAGATATAATATGATTTGCGAAGTGTCATGTATTCCTCGTCTACACTTCAAATGAATGTAAATGCGACACTTCCTTGCAAGGAAATAGCGTTTGCAGATGTCTACGTATCGAGGCAATAGAGTTCAAATGCTTCTTAAAACGAGATATTGCATCTCATATTTATGTTTCATGATAAGATATAATATTCATTGCGAAGTGTTATGCATTCCCCGTCTATGATTCAAATGAACGTAAATGCGACACGTCCTTGCAAGGAAATAGCGTTTGCAGATGTCTAGGTATCGTAGCAATAGAGTTCTAATGCTTCCTAAAACGCGATATCGCATCTCATTTCTATGTTTCATGGTAAGATATAATATGATTTGCGAAGTGTTATGTATTCCTCGTCTACGATTCAAATGAAAGTAAATGCAACACTTCCTTGCAAGGAAATAGCGATTGCAGATGTCTACGTATCGTAGCAATAGAGTTCATATGATTCTTAAAACGCGATATCGCATCTCATTTCTATGTTTCATGGTAAGATATAACATGATTTGCGAAGTGTTATGTATTCCCCGTCTACACTTCAAATGAATGAAAATGCGACACTTCCTAGCAAGGAAGTAGCCTTTGCAGATGTCTACGTATCGTAGCAATAGAGTTCTAATGCTTCTTAAAACGCGATATCGAATCTCATTTCTATGTTTCATGGTAAGATATAATACTATTTGCGAAGTGATATGTTTTCCTCGTCTACACTTCATATGAATGTTAATGCGACACTTCCTTGCAAGGAAAGGGCGTTTGCAGATGTCTACGTATCGTAGCAATAGAGTTCTAATGCTTCTTAAAACGCGATATCGCGTCTCATTTCTATGTTTCATGGTAGGATATAATATGATTTGCGAAGTGTTATGTATTCCTCGTCTACACTTCAAATGAATGTGAATGCGACACTTCTTTGCAAGGAAATAGCGTTTGCAGATGTCTACGTACCGAAGCAATAGATTTGAAATGCTTCTTAAAACGAGATATTGCATCTCATTTCTATGTTTCATGATAAGATATAATATTCATTGCGAAGTGTTATGCATTCCTCGTATACGATTCAAATGAGTGTAAATGCGACACTTCCTCGCTAGGAAATAGCGCTTGCAGATGTCTACGTATCGTAGCAATAGAGTTCTTATGATTCTTAAAACGCGATATCGCATCTCACTTCTATGTTTTATGGTAGGATATAATATGATTTGCGAAGTGTTATGTATTCCTCGTCTACACTTCAAATGAATGTGAATGCGACACTTCCTTGCAAGGAAATAGCGTTTGCAGATGTCTACGTACCGAAGCAATAGAGTTGAAATGCTTCTTAAAACGAGATATTGTATCTCATTTCTATGTTTCATGATAAGATATAATATTCATTGCGAAGTGTTATGCATTCCTCGTCTATGATTCAAATGAGTGTAAATGCGACACTTCCTCGCTAGGAAATAGCGCTTGCAGATGTCTACGTATCGTAGCAATAGAGTTCTTATGATTCTTAAAACGCGATATCGCATCTCACTTCTATGTTTTATGGTAGGATATAATATTCATTGCGAAGTGTACTGCATTCCTCGTCTACGATTCAAATGAATGTAAATGCGACACTTCCTTGCAAGGAAATAGCGATTGCAGATGTCTACGTATCGGAGCAATAGAGTTCATATGATTTTAAAACGGGATATTGCATCTCATATCTATGTTTCATGATAAGATATAATATTCATTGCGAAGTGTACTGCATTCCTCGTCTACGATTCAAATGAATGTAAATGCGACACTTCCTTGCAAGGAAATAGCGTTTGCAGATGTATACGTATCGTAGCAATAGAGTTCTTATGATTCTTAAAACTTGATATCGCATCTCATTTCTATGTTTCATGGTAAGATATAATATGATTTGCGAAGTGTTATGTATTCCTCGTCTACACTTCAAATGAATGTAAATGCGACACTTCCTTGCTAGGAAATAGTGTCTGGAGATGTCTAGGTATCGTAGCGATAGAGTTCTAATGCTTCATAAAACGCGATATCGCCTCTCGTTTCTATGTTTCATGGTAAGATATAATATTCATTGCGAAGTGTTATGCATTCCTCGTATACGATTCAAATGAGTGTAAATGCGACACTTCCTTGCAAGGAAATAGCGTTTGCAGATGTCTACGTATCGTAGCAATGGAGTTCTTATGATACTTAAAACGCGATATCGCATCTCATTTCTATGTTTCATGGTAAGATATAATATGATTGGCGAAGTGTCATGTATTCCTCGTCTACACTTCAAATGAATGTAAATGCGACACTTCCTTCCAAGGAAATAGCGTTTGCAGATGTCTACGTATCGTAGCAATAGAGTTCTTATGATTCTTAAAACGCGATTTCGCATCTCATTTCTATGTTTCATGGTAAGATATAATATGATTTGCGAAGTGTCATGTATTCCTCGTCTACACTTCAAATGAATGTAAATGCGACACTTCCTTGCAAGGAAATAGCGTTTGCAGATGTCTACGTATCGAAGCAATAGGGTTCAAATGCTTCTTAAAACGCGATATCGCATCTCATTTCTATGTTTCATGGTAAGATATAATATGATTTGCGAAGTAACATGTATTCCTCGTCTACACTTCAAATGAATGTAAATGCGACACTTCCTTGCAAGGAAATAGCGTTTGCAGATGTCTACGTATCGTAGCAATAGATTTCTAATGCTTCTTAAAACGCGATATCGCATCTCATTTCCATGTTTCATGGTAAGATATAATATGATTTGCGAAGTGTCATGTATTCCTCGTCTACACTTCAAATGAATGTAAATGCGACACTTCCTTGCAAGGAAATAGCGTCTGCAAATATCTACCTATCATAGCAATAGAGTTCTAATGCTTCTTAAAACGCGATATCCCATCTCATTTCTATGTTTCATGGTAAGATATAATATGATTTGCGAAGTGTCATGTATTCCTCGTCTACACTTCCAATGAATGTAAATGCGACACTTCCTTGCAAGGAAATAGCGTTTGCAGATGTCTACATATCGAAACAATAGAGTTCAAATGCTTCTTAAAACGAGATATTGCATCTCATATCTATGTTTCATGATAAGATATAATATTCATTGCGAAGTGTTATGCATTCCTCGTCTACGATTCAAATGAATGTAAATGCGACACTTCCTTGCAAGGAAATAGCGTTTGCAAATGTCTACCTATCGTAGCAGTAGTGTTCTAATGCTTCTTAAAACGCGATATCGCATCTCATTTCTATGTTTCATGGTAAGATATAATATGATTTGCGAAGTGTTATGTATTCCTCGTCTACACTTCAAATGAATGTAAATGCTACACTTCCTTGCTAGGAATTAGCGTCTGCAGATGTCTACGTATCGAAGCAATAATGTTCAAATGCTTCTTAAAACGCTATATCGCATCTGATTTCTATGTTTCATGGTAAGATATAATATGATTTGCGAGGTAACATGTATTCCTCGTCTACACTTCAAATTAATGTAAATGCGACACATCCTTGCAAGGAAATAGCGTTTCCAGATGTCTACGTATCGTAACAATGGATTTCTGATGCTGCTTAGAACGCGATATTGCATCTCATTTCTATGTTTCATGGTAAGATATAATATGATTTGCGAAGTGTTATGTATTCCTCGTCTACACTTCCAATGAATGTAAATGCGACACTTCCTTGCAAGGAAATAGCGTTTGCAGATGTCTACATATCGGAGCAATAGAGTTCAAATGCTTCTTAAAACGAGATATTGCATCTCGTATCTATGTTTCATGATAAGATATAATATTCAAAGCGAAGTGTTATGCATTTCTCGTCTACGATTCAAATGAATGTAAGTGCGACACTTCCTTGCAAGGAAATAGCGTTTGCAGATGTCTACGTATCGTAGCAATAGAGTTCTTATGATTCTTAAAACGCGATATCGCATCTCATTTCAATGTTTCATGGTAAGATATAATATGATTTGCGAAGTGTCATGTATTCCTCGTCTACACTTCATATGAATGTAAATGCGACACTTCCTTGCAAGGAAATAGCGTTTGCAGATGTCTACGTATCGTAGCAATAGAGTTCTTATGATTCTTAAAACGCGATATCGCATCTCATTTCTACGTTTCATGGTAAGATATAATATGATTTGCGAAGTGTCATGTATTCCTCGTCTACACTTCAAATGAATGTAAATGCGACACTTCCCTGCAAGGAAATAGCGTTTGCAGATGTCTACGTATCGAAGCAATAGAGTTCAAATGCTTCTTAAAACGAGATATTGCATCTCATATCTATGTGTCATGATAAGATATAATGTTCATTGCGATGTGTTATGCATTCCTCGTCTACGATTCAAATGAAAGTAAATGCGTCACTTCCTTGCAAGGAAATAGCGTTTGCAGATGTCTACGTATCGTAACAGTAGATTTCTTATGATTCTTAGAACGCGATATCGCATCTCATTTCAATGTTTCATGGTAAGATATAATATGATTTGCGAAGTGTTATGTATTCCTCGTCTACACTTCAAATGAATGTGAATGCAACACTTCCTTGCAAGGAAATAGCATTTGCAGATGTCTACGTATCGTAGCAATAGAGTACTTATGATTCTTAAAACGCGATATCGCATCTCATTTCTACGTTTCATGGTAAGATATAATATGATTTGCGAAGTGTCATGTATTCCTCGTCTACACTTCAAATGAATGTATATGCGACACTTCCCTGCAAGGAAATAGCGTTTGCAGATGTCTACGTATCGTAGCAATAGAATTCATATGATTCTTAAAACGCGATATCGCATCTCATATCTATGTTTCAAGATAGGATATAATATTCATTGCGAAGTGTTATGCATTCCTCGTCTACGATTCAAATGAAAGTAAATGCGACACTTCGTTGCAAGAAAATAGCGATTGCAGATGTCTACGTATCGTAGCAATAGAGTTCTAATGCTTCTTAAAACGCGATATCGCATCTCATTTCTATGTTTCATGGTAAGATATAATATGATTTGCGAAGTGTTATGTATTCCTCGTCTACACTTCAAATGAAGGTAAATGCGACACTTCTTTGCAACGAAATAGCGATTGCAGATGTCTACGTATCGTAGCAATGGATTTCTGATGCTTCTTGAAACGCGATATTGCATATCATTTCTATGTTTCATGGTAAGATATAGTATGATTTGCGAAGTATCATGTATTCCTCGTCTACACTTCAAATGAATGTAAATGCGACACTTCCTTGCAAGGAAATAGCGTTTGCAGATGTCTACGTATCGAAGCAATAGAGTTCAAATGCTTCTTAAAACGAGATATTGCATCTCATATCTATGTGTCATGATAAGATATAATATGATTTGCGAAGTGTCATGTATTCCTCGTCTACACTTCAAATGAATGTAAATGCGACACTTCCCTGCATGGAAATAGCGTTTGCAGATGTCTACGTATCGTAGCAATAGAGTTCTTATGATTCTTACAACGCGATATCGGATCTCATTTCTATGTTTCATGGTAAGATATAATATGATTTGCGAAGTGATATGTATTCCTCGTCTACACTTCAAATGAATGTAAATGCGACACTTCCTTGCTAGGAAATAGCGTCTGCAGATGTCTACGTATCGAAGCAATAGAGTTCAAATGCTTCTTAAAACGCTATATCGCATCTCATTTCTATGTTTCATGGTAAGATATAATATGATTTGCGAGGTAACATGTATTCCTCGTCTACACTTCAAATGAATGTAAATGCGACACATCCTTGCAAGGAAATAGCGTTTGCAGATGTCTACGTATCGTAGCAATGGATTTCTGATGCTGCTTAGAACGCGATATCGCATCTCATTTCTACGTTTCATGGTAAGATATAATATGATTTGCGAAGTGTCATGTATTCCTCGTCTACACGTCAAATGAATGTAAATGCGACACTTCCCTGCAAGGAAATAGCGTTTGCAGATGTCTACGTATCGTAACAGTAGAGTTCTTATGATTCTTAGAACGCGATATCGCATCTCATTTCAATGTTTCATGGTAAGATATAATATGATTTGCGAAGTGTTATGTATTCCTCGTCTACACTTCAAATGAATGTGAATGCGACACTTCCTTGCAAGGAAATAGCATTTGCAGATGTCTACGTATCGTAGCAATAGAGTACTTATGATTCTTAAAACGCGATATCGCATCTCATTTCTACGTTTCATGGTAAGATATAATATGATTTGCGAAGTGTCATGTATTCCTCGTCTACACTTCAAATGAATGTATATGCGACACTTCCCTGCAAGGAAATAGCGTTTGCAGATGTCTACGTATCGTAGCAATAGAGTTCTTATGATTCTTAAAACGCGATATCGCATCTCATTTCTATGTTTCATGGTAGGATATAATATGATTTGCGAAGTGTCATGTATTCCTCGTCTACACTTCAAGTGAAAGTAAATGCGACACTTCCTTGCAAGGAAATAGCGTTTGCAGATGTCTACGTATCGAAGCAATACAGTTCAAATGCTTCTTAAAACGAGATATTGCATCTCATATCTATGTTTCATGATAAGATATAATATTCATTGCGAAGTGTTATGCATTCCTCGTCTACGATTCAAATGAACGTAAATGCGACACTTCCTTGCAAGGAAATAGTGTTTGGAGATGTCTACGTATCGTAACAATAGAGTTCATATGATTCTTAAAACGCGATATCGCATCTCATATCTATGTTTCAAGATAGGATATAATATTCATTGCGAAGTGTTATGCATTCCTCGTCTACGATTCAAATGAAAGTAAATGCGACACTTCGTTGCAAGGAAATAGCGATTGCAGATGTCTACGTATCGTAGCAATAGAGTTCTAATGCTTCTTAAAACGCGATATCGCATCTCATTTCTATGTTTCATGGTAAGATATAATATGATTTGCGAAGTGTTATGTATTCCTCGTCTACACTTCAAATGAAGGTAAATGCGACACTTCTTTGCAAGGAAATAGCGATTGCAGATGTCTACGTATCGTAGCAATGGATTTCTGATGCTTCTTGAAACGCGATATTGCATCTCATTTCTATGTTTCATGGTAAGATATAATATGATTTGCGAAGTATCATGTATTCCTCGTCTACACTTCAAATGAATGTAAATGCGACACTTCCTTGCAAGGAAATAGCGTTTGCAGATGTCTACGTATCGATGCAATAGAGTTCAAATGCTTCTTAAAACGAGATATTGCATCTCATATCTATGTTTCATGATAAGATATAATATTCATTGCGAAGTGTTATGCATTCCTCGTCTAAGATTCAAATGAACGTAAATGCGACACTTCCTTGCAAGGAAATAGCGTTTGGAGATGTCTACGTATCGTAGCAATAGAGTTCATATGATTCTTAAAACGCGATATCGCATCACATATCTATGTTTCAAGATAAGATATAATATTCATTGCGAAGTGTTATGCATTCCTCGTCTACGATTCAAATGAAAGTAAATGCGACACTTCGTTGCAAGGAAATAGCGATTGCAGATGTCTACGTATCGTAGCAATAGAGTTCTAATGCTTCTTAAAACGCGATATCGCATCTCATTTCTACGTTTCATGGTAAGATATAATATGATTTGCGAAGTGTCATGTATTCCTCGTCTACACTTCAAATGAATGTAAATGCGACACTTCCCTGCAAGGAAATAGCGTTTGCAGATGTCTACGTATCGTAGCAATAGAGTTCTTATGATTCTTACAACGCGATATCGGATCTCATTTCTATGTTTCATGGTAAGATATAATATGATTTGCGAAGTGTTATGTATTCCTCGTCTGCACTTCAAATGAATGTAAATGCGACACTTCCTTCCAAGGAAATAGCGTTTGCAGATGTCTACGTATCGTAGCAATAGAGTTCTAATGCTTCTTAAAACGCGATATCGCATCTCATTTCTATGTTTCATGGTAGGATATAATATGATTTGCGAAGTGTCATGTATTCCTCGTCTACAATTCAAATGAATGTAAATGCGACACTTCCTTGCAAGGAAATAGCGTTTGCAGATGTCTACGTATCGAAGCAATAGAGTTCAAATGCTTCTTAAAACGAGATATTGCATCTCATATCTATGTTTCATGATAAGATATAATATTCATTGCGAAGTGTTATGCATTCCTCGTCTAAGATTCAAATGAACGTAAATGCGACACTTCCTTGCAAGGAAATAGCGTTTGGAGATGTCTACGTATCGTAGCAATAGAGTTCATATGATTCTTAAAACGCGATATCGCATCTCATATCTATGTTTCAAGATAAGATATAATATTCATTGCGAAGTGTTATGCATTCCTCGTCTACGATTCAAATGAAAGTAAATGCGACACTTCGTTGCAAGGAAATAGCGATTGCAGATGTCTACGTATCGTAGCAATAGAGTTCTAATGCTTCTTAAAACGCGATATCGCATCTCATTTCTATGTTTCATGGTAAGATATAATATGATTTGCGAAGTGTTATGTATTCCTCGTCTACACTTCAAATGAATGTAAATGCGACACTCCCTTGCAAGGAAATAGCATTTGCACATGTCTACGTATCGTAGCAATAGAGTTCAAATGCTTCTTAAAACGAGATATTGCATCTCATATCTATGTTTCATGGTAAGATATAATATTCATTGCGAAGTGTTATGTATTCCTCGTCTACACTTCAAATGAATGTAAATGCGACACTTCCTTGCAAGGAAATAGCGTTTGCAGATGTCTACGTATCGAAGCAATAGAGTTCAAATGCTTCTTAAAACGCGATGTCGCATCTCATTTCTATGGTCCATGGTAAGATATAATATGATTTGCGAAGTGTCACGTATTCCCCGTCGACACTTCAAATGAATGTAAATGCGACACTTCCTTGCTAGGAAATAGCGTCTGCAGATGTCTAGGTATCGTAGCAATGGAGTTCTAATGCTTCTTAAAACGCGATATCGCATCTCATTTCTATGTTTCATGGTAAGATATAATATGATTTGCTAAGTGTCATGTATTCTTCGTCCACGCTTCAAATGAATGTAAATGCGACCCTTCCTTGCAAGGAAATAGCGTTTGCAGATGTCTACGTATCGTAGCAATAGAGTTCTTATGATTCTTAAAACGCGATATCGCATCTCATTTCTACGTTTCATGGTAAGATATAATATGATTTGCGAAGTGTCATGTATTCCTCGTCTACACTTCAAATGAATGTAAATGCGACGCTTCCCTGCAAGGAAATAGCGTTTGCAGATGTCTACGTATCGTAGCAATAGAGTTCTTATGACTCTTACAACGCGATATCGGATCTCATTTCTATGTTTCATGGTAAGATATAATATGATTTGCGAAGTGTTATGTATTCCTCGTCTGCACTTCAAATGAATGTAAATGCGACACTTCCTTGCAAGGAAATAGCGTTTGCAGATGTCTACGTATCGTAGCAATAGAGTTCTAATGCTTCTTAAAACGCGATATCGCATCTCATTTCTATGTTTCATGGTAGGATATAATATGATTTGCGAAGTGTCATGTATTCCTCGTCTACACTTCAAATGAATGTAAATGCGACACTTGCAAGGAAATAGCGTTTGCAGATGTCTACGTATCGAAGCAGTAGAGTTCAAATGCTTCTTAAAACGAGATATTGCATCTCATATCTATGTTTCATGATAAGATATAATATTCATTGCGAAGTGTTATGCATTCCTCGTCTACGATTCAAATGAATGTAAATGCGACACTTCCTTGCAAGGAAATAGCGTTTGGAGATGTCTACGTATCGTAACAATAGAGTTCATATGATTCTTAAAACGCGATATCGCATCTCATATCTATGTTTCAAGATAAGATATAATATTCATTGCGAAGTGTTATGCATTCCTCGTCTACGATTCAAATGAAAGTAAATGCGACACTTCCTTGCAAGGAAAGCTTTTGCAGATGTCTACGTATCGTAGCAATAGAGTTCTTATGATTCTTAAAACGCGATATCGCATCTCATTTCTACGTTTCATGGTAAGATATGATATGATTTGCGAAGTGTCATGTATTCCTCGTCTACACTTCAAATGAATGTAAATGCGACACTTCCCTGCAAGGAAATAGCGTTTGCAGATGTCTACGTATCGTAGCAATAGAGTTCTTATGATTCTTACAACGCGATATCGGATCTCATTTCTATGTTTCATGGTAAGATATAATATGATTTGCGAAGTGTTATGTATTCCTCGTCTGCACTTCAAATGAATGTAAATGCGACACTTCCTTGCAAGGAAATAGCGTTTGCAGATGTCTACGTATCGTAGCAATAGAGTTCTAATGCTTCTTAAAACGCGATATCGCATCTCATTTCTATGTTTCATGGTAGGATATAATATGATTTGCGAAGTGTCATGTATTCCTCGTCTACACTTCAAATGAATGTAAATGCGACACTTCCTTGCAAGGAAATAGCGTTTGCAGATGTCTACGTATCGAAGCAATAGAGTTCAAATGCTTCTTAAAACGAGATATTGCATCTCATATCTATGTTTCATGATAAGATATAATATTCATTGCGAAGTGTTATGCATTCCTCGTCTAAGATTCAAATGAACGTAAATGCGACACTTCCTTGCAAGGAAATAACGTTTGGAGATGTCTACGTATCGTAACAATAGAGTTCATATGATTCTTAAAACGCGATATCGCATCTCATATATATGTTTCAAGATAAGATATAATATTCATTGCGAAGTGTTATGCATTCCTCGTCTACGATTCAAATGAAAGTAAATGCGACACTTCGTTGCAAGGAAATAGCGATTGCAGATGTCTACGTATCGTAGCAATAGAGTTCTAATGCTTCTTAAAACGCGATATCGCATCTCATTTCTATGTTTCATGGTAAGATATAATATGATTTGCGAAGTGTTATGCATTCCTCGTCTACGATTCAAATGAACGTAAATGCGACACTTCCTTGCAAGGAAATAGCGTTTGCAGATGTCTACGTATCGTAACAATAGAGTTCTTATGACTCTTAAAACGCGATATCGCATCTCATTTCAATGTTTCATGGTAAGATATAATATGATTTGCGAAGTGTTATGTATTCCTCGTCTACACTTCAAATGAATGTAAATGCGACACTTCGTTGCAAGGAAATAGCGTTTGCAGATGTCTACGTATCGAAGCAATAGAGTTCAAATGCTTCTTAAAACGCGATATCGCATCTCATTTCTATGTTCCATGGTAAGATATAATATGATTTGCGAAGTGTTATGTATTCCTCGTCTACACTTCAAATGAATGTAAATGCGACACTTTCTTGCAAGGTAATAGCGTTTGCAGATGTCTACGTATCGTAGCAATGGATTTCTGCTGCTTCTTAAAACGCGATATCGCATCTCACTTCTATGATTCATGGTAAGATATAATATGATTTGCGAAGTGTCATGTATTCCTCGTCTACACTTCAAATTAATGTAAATGCGACACTTCCCTTGCAAGGAAATAGCGTTTGCAGATGTCTACGTATCGTAGCAATAGAGTTCTAATTCTTCTTAAAACGCGATATCGCATCTCATTTCTATGTTCCATGGTAAGGTATAATATGGTTTGCGAAGTGTTATGTATTCCTCGTCTACACTTCAAATGAATGTAAATGCGACACTTTCTTGCAAGGAAATAGCGTTTGCAGATGTCTACGTATCGTAGCAATAGAGTTCTAATGCTTCTTAAAACACGATATCGCATCTCATTTCTATGTTTCATGGTAAGATATAATATGATTTGCGAAGTGTTATGTATTCCTCGTCTACACTTCAAATGAATGTAAATGCGACACTTCTTTGCAAAGAAATAGCGTTTGCAGATGTCTACGTATCGTAGCAATAGGGTTCTTATGATTCTTAAAACGCGATATCGCATCTCATTTCTATGTTTCATGGTAAGATATAATATGATTTGCGGAGTGTTATGTATTCCTCGTCTACATTTCAAATGAATGTAAATGCGTCTCTTTCTTGCAAGGAAATAGCGTTTGCAGATGTCTACGTATCGTAGCAAAGGATTTCTGCTGCTTCTTAAAACGCGATATCGCATCTCATTTCTATGTTTCATGGTAAGGTATAATATGATTCGCGAAGTGTTATGTATTCCTCGTCTACACTTCAAATGAATGTAAATGCGACACTTCCTTGCAAGGAAATAGCGTTTGCAGATGTCTACGTATCGTAGCAATGGATTTCTGATGCTTCTTAAAACGCGATAACGCATCTCATTTCTATGTTTCATGGTAAGATATAATATGATTTGCGAAATGTCATGTATTCCTCGTCCAGGCTTCAAATGAATGTAAATGCGACACTTCCTTGCCAGGAAATAGCGTTCGCAGTTCTCTACGTATCGAAGAAATAGAGTTCAAATGCTTCTTAAAACGAGATATTGCATCTCATATCTATGTTTCATGATAAGATATAATATTCATTGCGAAGTGTTATGTATTCCTCGTCTACGATTCAAATGAATGTAAATGCGACACTTCCTTGCAAGGAAATAGCGTCTGCAGATGTCTAGGTATCGTAGCAATAGAGTTCTAATACTTCTTAAAACGCGATATCGCATCTCATTTCTATGTTTCATGATAAGATATAATATGATTTGCGAAGTGTTATGCATTCCTCGTCTATGATTCAAATGAATGTAAATGCGACACTCCCTTGCAAGGAAATAGCATTTGCACATGTCTACGTATCGTAGCAATAGAGTTCAAATGCTCCTTAAAACGAGATATTGCATCTCATATCTATGTTTCATGGTAAGATATAATATTCATTGCGAAGTGTTATGCATTCCTCGTCTACGATTCAAATGAATGTAAATGCGACACTTCCTTGCAAGGAAATAGCGTTTGCAGATGTCTGCGCATCGTAGCAATAGAATTCTTATGATTCTTAAATCGCGATATCGGATCTTATTTCTATGTTTCATGGTAAGATATAATATGATTTGCGAAGTGTTATGTATTCCTCGTCTACACTTCAAATGAATGTGAATGCGACACTTCCTCGCTAGGAAATGGCGTTTGCAGATGTCTACGTATCGTAACAATAGATTTCTAATGCTTCTTAGAACGCGATATCGCATCTCATTTCTATGTTTCGTGGTAAGATATAATATGATTTGCGAAGTGTCATGTATTACACGTCTACACTTCAAATGAACGTAAATGCGACACTACCTTGCTAGGAAATAGCGTCTGCAGATGTCTACGTATCGTAGCAATAGAGTTCTAATGCTTCTTAAAACGCGATATCGCATCTCATTTCTATGTTTCATGGTAAGAAATAATATGATTTGCGAAGTGTTATGTATTCCTCGTCTACACTTCAAATGAATGTAAATGCGACACTTCCTTGCAAGGAAATAGCGTTTGCAGATGTCTACGTATCGTAGCAATGGATTTCTGATGCTTCTTAAAACGCGATAACGCATCTCATTTCTATGTTTCATGGTAAGATATAATATGATTTGCGAAGTGTCATGTATTCCTCGTCCAGGCTTCAAATGAATGTAAATGCGACACTTCCTTGCCAGGAAATAGCGTTCGCAGTTCTCTACGTATCGAAGAAATAGAGTTCAAATGCTTCTTAAAACGAGATATTGCATCTCATATCTATGTTTCATGATAAAATATAATATTCATTGCGAAGTGTTATGCATTCCTCGTCTACGATTCAAATGAATGTAAATGTGACACTTCCTTGCAAGGAAATAGCGTTTGCAGATGTCCACGTATTGTAGCAATAGAGTTCTAATGCTTCTTAAAACGAGATATCGCACCTCATTTCTATGTTTCATGGTAAGATATAATATGATTTGCGAAGTGTCATGTATTCCTCGTCCACGCTTCAAATGAATGTAAATGCGGCACTTCCTTGCAAGGAAATAGCGTTTGCAGATGTCTACGTATCGTAGCAATGGATTTCTGCTGCTTCTTAAAACGCAATATCGCATCTCACTTCTATGATTCATGGTAAGATATAATATGATTTGCGAAGTGTCATGTATTCCTCGTCTACACTTCAAATCAATGTAAATGCCACACTTCCCTGCAAGGAAATAGCGTTTGCAGATGTCTACGTATCGTAGCAATAGAGTTCTTATGATTCTTAAAACGCGATATCGGATCTTATTTCTATGTTTCATGGTAAGATATAATATGATTTGCGAAGTGTTATGTATTCCTCGTCTACACTTCAAATGAAAGTAAATGCGACACTTCCTTGCAAGGAAATAGCATTTGCAGATGTCTAGGTATCGTAGCAATACAGTTCTAATGCTTCTTAAAACGCGATATCGCATCTCATTTCTATGTTTCATGGTAAGATATAATATGATTTGCGAAGTGTTATGTATTCCTCGTCTACACTTCAAATGATTGTGAATGCGACACTTCTCTGCTAGGAAATAGCGTCTGCAGATGTCTACGTATCCTAGCAATAGATTTCTAATGCTTCTTAAAACGCGATATCGCATATCATTTCTATGTTTCATGGTAAGATGTAATATGATTTGCGAAGTATCATGTATTCCTCGTCTACGATTCAAATGAATGTAAATGCGACACTTCCTTGCAAGGAAATAGCGTCTGCAGATGTCCAGGTATCGTAGCAATAGAGTTCTAATACTTCTTAAAACGCGATATCGCACCTCATTTCTATATTTCATGGTAAGATATAATATGATTTGCGAAGTGTCATGTATTCCTCGTCCACGCTTCAAATGAATGTAAATGCGGCACTTCCTTGCAAGGAAATAGCGTTTGCAGATGTCTACGTATCGTAGCAATGGATTTCTGCTGCTTCTTAAAACGCGATATCGCATCTCACTTCTATGATTCATGGTAAGATATAATATGATTTGCGAAGTGTCATGTATTCCTCGTCTACACTTCAAATGAATGTAAATGCGACACTTCCCTGCATGGAAATAGCGTTTGCAGATGTCTACGTATCGTAGCAATAGAGTTCTTATGATTCTTAAAACGCGATATCGCCTCTCATTCCTATGTTTCATGGTAAGATATAATATGATTTGCGAAGTGTCATGTATTCCTCGTCCACGCTTCAAATGAATGTAAATGCGACACTTCCTTGCAAGGAAATAGCGTTTGCAGATGTCTACGTATCGTAGCAATAGAGTTCAAATGCTTCTTAAAACGAGATATTGCATCTCATATCTATGTTTCATGATAATTTATAATATTCATTGCGAAGTGATATGCATTCCTCGTCTACGATTCAAATGAATGTAAATGCGACTCTTCCTTGCAAGGAAATAGCGTTTGCAGATGTCTGCGTATCGTAGCAATAGAGTTCTTATGATTCTTAAAACGCGATATCGCATCTCATTTCTATGTTTCATGATAAGATATAATATTCGTTGCGAAGTGTTATGCATTCCTCGTCTACGATTCAAATGAATGTAAATGCGACACTTCCTTGCAAGGAAATAGCGTTTGCAGATGTCTACGTATCGTAGCAATAGAGTTCTTATGATTCTTAAAACGCGATATCGCATCTCATTTCTATGTTTCATGGTAAGATATAATATGATTTGCGAAGTGTCATGTATTCCTCGTCCACGCTTCAAATGAATGTAAATGCGACACTTCCTTGCAAGGAAATAGCGTTTGCAGATGTCTACGTATCGTAGCAATAGAGTTCTTATGATTCTTAAAACGCGATATCGGAACTCATTTCTATGTTTCATGGTAAGATATAATATGATTTGCGAAGTGTTATGTATTCCTCGTCTACACTTCAAATGAATGTAAATGCGACACTTCCTTGCAGGGAAATAGCGTTTGCAGATGTCTACGTATCGTAGCAATGGATTTCTGATGCTTCTTAAAACGCGATATCGCATCTCATTTCTATAATTCATGATAAGATATAATATGATTTGCGAAGTGTCATGTATTCCTCGTCCACGCTTCAAATGAATGTAAATGCGACACTTCCTTGCAAGGAAATAGCGTTTGCAGATGTCTACGTATCGTAGCAATAGAGTTCTAATGCTTCTTAAAACGCGATATCGCATCTCATTTCTATGTTTCATGGTAAGATGTAATATGATTTGCGGAGTGTTATGTATTCCTCGTCTACACTTCAAATGAATGTAAATGCGACACTTCCTTGCAAGGAAATAGCGTTTGCAGATGTCTGAGTATCGTAGCAATAGAGTTCTTATGATTCTTAAATTGCGATATTGCATCTCATTTCTATGTTTCATGGTAGGATATAATATGATTTGCGAAGTGTTATGTATTCCTCGTCTACACTTCAAATGAATGTGAATGCGACACTTCCCTGCTAGGAAATAGCGTCTGCAGATGTCTACGTATCCTAGCAATAGATTTCTAATGCTTCTTAAAACGCGATATCGCATCTCATTTCTATGATTCATGGTAAGATATAATATGATTTGCGAAGTGTCATGTATTCCTCGTCTACACTTCAAATGAATGTAAATGCGACACTTCCCTGCTTGGAAATAGCGTTTGCAGATGTCTACTCATCGTAGCAATGGATTTCTGATGCTTCTTAAAACGCGATAACGCATCCCATTTCTATGTTTCATGGTAAGATATAATATGATTTGCGAAGTGTCATGTATTCCTCGTCCACGCTTCAAATGAATGTAAATGCGACACTTCCTTGCAAGGAAATAGCGTTTGCAGATGTCTACGTATCGTAGCAATAGAGTTCTTGTGATTCTTAAAACGCGATATCGGAACTCATTTCTATGTTTCATGGTAAGATATAATATGATTTGCGAAGTATCATGTATTCCTCGTCTACGATTCAAATGAATGTAAATGCGACACTTCCTTCCAAGGAAATAGCGTTTGCAGATGTCTGCGTAACGTAGCAATAGAGTTCTTATGATTCTTAAATCGCGATATTGCATCTCATTTCTATGTTTCATGATAAGATATAATATTCGTTGCGAAGTGTTATGCATTCCTCGTCTACGATTCAAATGAATGTAAATGCGACACTTCCTTGCAAGGAAATAGCGTTTGCAGATGTCTACGTATCGTAGCAATAGAGTTCTTATGATTCTTAAAACGCGATATCGCATCTCATTTCTATGTTTCATGGTAAGATATAATATGATTTGCGAAGTGTCATGTATTCCTCGTCCACGCTTCAAATGAATGTAAATGCGACACTTCCTTGCAAGGAAATAGCGTTTGCAGATGTCTACGTATCGTAGCAATAGAGTTCTTATGATTCTTAAAACGCGATATCGGAACTCATTTCTATGTTTCATGGTAAGATATAATATGATTTGCGAAGTGTTATGTATTCCTCGTCTACACTTCAAATGAATGTAAATGCGACACTTCCTTGCAGGGAAATAGCGTTTGCAGATGTCTACGTATCGTAGCAATGGATTTCTGATGCTTCTTAAAACGCGATATCGCATCTCATTTCTATAATTCATGATAAGATATAATATGATTTGCGAAGTGTCATGTATTCCTCGTCCACGCTTCAAATGAATGTAAATGCGACACTTCCTTGCAAGGAAATAGCGTTTGCAGATGTCTACGTATCGTAGCAATAGAGTTCTAATGCTTCTTAAAACGCGATATCGCATCTCATTTCTATGTTTCATGGTAAGATGTAATATGATTTGCGGAGTGTTATGTATTCCTCGTCTACACTTCAAATGAATGTAAATGCGACACTTCCTTGCAAGGAAATAGCGTTTGCAGATGTCTGAGTATCGTAGCAATAGAGTTCTTATGATTCTTAAATTGCGATATTGCATCTCATTTCTATGTTTCATGGTAGGATATAATATGATTTGCGAAGTGTTATGTATTCCTCGTCTACACTTCAAATGAATGTGAATGCGACACTTCCCTGCTAGGAAATAGCGTCTGCAGATGTCTACGTATCCTAGCAATAGATTTCTAATGCTTCTTAAAACGCGATATCGCATCTCATTTCTATGATTCATGGTAAGATATAATATGATTTGCGAAGTGTCATGTATTCCTCGTCTACACTTCAAATGAATGTAAATGCGACACTTCCCTGCTTGGAAATAGCGTTTGCAGATGTCTACTCATCGTAGCAATGGATTTCTGATGCTTCTTAAAACGCGATAACGCATCCCATTTCTATGTTTCATGGTAAGATATAATATGATTTGCGAAGTGTCATGTATTCCTCGTCCACGCTTCAAATGAATGTAAATGCGACACTTCCTTGCAAGGAAATAGCGTTTGCAGATGTCTACGTATCGTAGCAATAGAGTTCTTGTGATTCTTAAAACGCGATATCGGAACTCATTTCTATGTTTCATGGTAAGATATAATATGATTTGCGAAGTATCATGTATTCCTCGTCTACGATTCAAATGAATGTAAATGCGACACTTCCTTCCAAGGAAATAGCGTTTGCAGATGTCTGCGTAACGTAGCAATAGAGTTCTTATGATTCTTAAATCGCGATATTGCATCTCATTTCTATGTTTCATGGTACAATTCAAATGAATGTAAATGCGACACTTCCTTGCAAGGAAATAGCGTCTGCAGGTGACTAGGTATCGTAGCAATAGAGTTCTAATGCTTCTTAAAACGCGATATCGCATCTCATTTCTATATTTCATGGTAAGATATAATATGATTTGCAAAGTGTTATGCATTCCTCGTCTACACTTCAAATGAATGTAAATGCGACACTTCCTTGTTAGTAAATAACGCTTGCAGATGTCTACTTATCGAAGCAATAGATTTCAAATGCTTCTTAAAACGAGATATTGCATCTCATATCTATGTTTCATGATAAGATATGATATTCATTGCGAAGTGTTGTGCATTGCTCGTCTACGATACAAATGAATGTTAATGCGACACTCCCTTGCAAGGAAATAGCGTTTGCAGATGTCTACGTATCGTAGCAATAGAGTTCAAATGCTTCTTAAAACGAGATATTGCATCTCATATCTATGTTTCATGATAATTTATAATATTCATTGCGAAGTGATATGCATTCCTCGTCTACGATTCAAATGAATGTAAATGCGACTCTTCCTTGCAAGGAAATAGCGTTTGCAGATGTCTGCGTATCGTAGCAATAGAGTTCTTATGATTCTTAAAACGCGATATCGCATCTCATTTCTATGTTTCATGATAAGATATAATATTCGTTGCGAAGTGTTATGCATTCCTCGTCTACGATTCAAATGAATGTAAATGCGACACTTCCTTGCAAGGAAATAGCGTTTGCAGATGTCTACGTATCGTAGCAATAGAGTTCTTATGATTCTTAAAACGCGATATCGCATCTCATTCCTATGCTTCATGGCAAGATATTATATGATTTGCGAAGTGTCATGTATTCCTCGTCTACACTTCAAATGAATGTAGATGCGACACTTCCTTGCTAGGAAATAGCGTCTGCAGATGTCTAGGTATCGTAGCAATAGAGTTCTAATGCTTCTTAAGACGCGATATCGCATCTCATTTCTATGTTTCATGGTAAGATATAATATGATTTGCGAAGTGTGATGTATTCCTCGTCTACACTTCAAATGAATGTAAATGCGACACTTCCTTGCTAGAAAATAGCGTCTGCAGATGTCTGGGTATCGTAGCAATAGAGTTCTAATGCTTCTTAAAACGCGAAATCGCATCTCATTTCTATGTTTCATGGTAAGATATAATATGATTTGCGAAGTGTTATGTATTCCTCGTCTACACTTCAAATGAATGTAAATGCGACACTTCCTTGCTAGGAAGTAGCGTTTGCAGATGTCTAGGTATCGTAGCAATAGAGTTCTTATGATTCTTAAAACGCGTTATCGCATCTCATTTCTATGTTTCATGGTAAGATATAATATGATTTGCGAAGTGTTATGTATTCCTCGTCTACACTTCAAATGAATGTAAATGCGACACTTTCTTGCAAGGAAATAGCGTTTGCTGATGTCTACGTATCGTAGCAATGGATTTCTGATGCTTCTTAAAACGCGATATCGCATCTCACTTCTATGATTCATGGTAAGATATAATATGATTTGCGAAGTGTCATGTATTCCTCATCTACACTTCAAACGAATGTAAATGCGACACTTCCCTGCATGGAAATTGCGTTTGCAGATGTCTACGTATCGTAGCAATGGAATTCTAATGCTTCTTAAAACGCGATATCGCATCTCATTTCTATGTTTCATGGTAAGATATAATATGATTTGCGAAGTGTCATGTATTCCACGTCTACACTTCAAATGAATGCAAATGCGATACTACCTTGCAAGGAAATAGCGTTTGCAGATATCTAGGTATCGTAGCAACAGAGTTCTAATGCTTCTTAAAACGCGATATCGAATCTCATTTCTATGTTTCATGGTAAGATATAATATGATTTGCGAAGTGTTATGTATTCCTCGTCTACACTTCAAATGAATGTAAATGCGACACTTTCTTGCAAGGAAATAGCGTTTGCTGATGTCTACGTATCGTAGCAATGGATTTCTGATGCTTCTTAAAACGCGATATCGCATCTCACTTCTATGATTCATGGTAAGATATAATATGATTTGCGAAGTGTCATGTATTCCTCATCTACACTTCAAACGAATGTAAATGCGACACTTCCCTGCATGGAAATTGCGTTTGCAGATGTCTACGTATCGTAGCAATGGAATTCTAATGCTTCTTAAAACGCGATATCGCATCTCATTTCTATGTTTCATGGTAAGATATAATATGATTTGCGAAGTGTCATGTATTCCACGTCTACACTTCAAATGAATGCAAATGCGATACTACCTTGCAAGGAAATAGCGTTTGCAGATATCTAGGTATCGTAGCAACAGAGTTCTAATGCTTCTTAAAACGCGATATCGAATCTCATTTCTATGTTTCATGGTAAGATATAATATGATTTGCGAAGTGTTATGTATTCCTCGTCTACACTTCAAATGAATGTAAATGCGACACTTCCTCGCTAGGAAATAGCGTTTGCAGATGTCTACGTATCGAAGCAATAGAGTTCAAATGCTTCTTAAAACGCGATATCGCATCTCATTTCTATGTTTCATGGTAAGATATAATATGATTTGCGAAGTGTTATGTATTCCTCGTCTACACTTCAAATGAATGTAAATGCGACACTACCTTGCTAGGAAATAGCGTCTGCAGATGTATAGGTATCGTAGCAATAGAGTTCTAATGGCTCTTAAAACGCGATATCGCATCTCATTTCTATGTTTCATGGTAAGATATAATATGATTGGCGAAGTGTTATGCATTCCTCGTCTACGTTTCAAATGAATGTAAATGCGACACTTCCTTGCAAGGATATAGCGTATGCAGATGTCTACGTATCGTAGCAAAATAGTTCTTATGATTCTTAAATCGCGATATCGCATCTCATTCCTATGCTTCATGGCAAGATATTATATGATTTGCGAAGTGTCATGTATTCCTCGTCTACACTTCAAATGAATGTAGATGCGACACTTCCTTGCTAGGAAATAGCGTCTGCAGATGTCTAGGTATCGTAGCAATAGAGTTCTAATGCTTCTTAAAACGCGATATCGCATCTCATTTCTATGTTTCATGGTAAGATATATTATGATTTGCGAAGTGTTATGTATTCCTCGTCTACACTTCAAATGAATGTAAATGCGACACTTCCTTGCTAGAAAATAGCGTCTGCAGATGTCTGGGTATCGTAGCAATAGAGTTCTAATGCTTCTTAAAACGCGATATCGCATCTCATTTCTATGTTTCATGGTAAGATATAATATGATTTGCGAAGTGTTATGTATTCCTCGTCTACACTTCAAATGAATGTAAATGCGACACTTCCTTGCTAGGAAATAGCGTTTGCAGATGTCTAGGTATCGTAGCAATAGAGTTCTTATGATTCTTAAAACGCGTTATCGCATCTCATTTCTATGTTTCATGGTAAGATATAATATGATTTGCGAAGTGTTATGTATTCCTCGTCTACACTTCAAATGAATGTAAATGCGACTCTTTCTTGCAAGGAAATAGCGTTTGCTGATGTCTACGTATCGTAGCAATGGATTTCTGATGCTTCTTAAAACGCGATATCGCATCTCGTTTCTATGATTCATGGTAAGATATAATATGATTTGCGAAGTGTCATGTATTCCTCATCTACACTTCAAATGAATGTAAATGCGACACTTCCCTGCATGGAAATAGCGTTTGCAGATGTCTACGTATCGTAGCAATGGATTTCTGATGCTTCTTAAAACGCGATATCGCATCTCATTTCTATGTTTCATGGTAAGATATAATATGATTTGCGAAGTGTCATGTATTCCCCGTCCACGCTTCAAATGAATGTAAATGCGACACTTCCTTGCTAGGAAATAGCGTCCGCAGATGTCTAGGTATCGTAGCAATAGAGTTCTAATGCTTCTTAAAACGCGATATCGCATCTCATTTCTATGTTTCATGGTAAGATATAATATGATTTGCGAAGTGTTATGTATTCCTCGTCTACATTTCAAATGAATGTAAATGCGACACTTCCTTGCTAGGAAATAGCGTCTGCAGATGTCTAGGTATCGTAGCAATAGAGTTCTAATGCTTCTTAAAACGCGATATCGCATCTCATTTCTATGTTTCATGGTAAGATATAATATGATTTGCGAAGTGTTATGTATTCCTCGTCTACATTTCAAATGAATGTAAATGCGACACTTCCTTGCTAGGAAATAGCGTCTGCAGATGTCTAGGTATCGTAGCAATAGAGTTCTAATGCTTCTTAAAACGCGATATCGCATCTCATTTCTATGTTTCATGGTAAGATATAATATGATTTGCGAAGTGTTATGTATTCCTCGTCTACACTTCAAATGAATGTAAATGCGACACTTCCTTGCAAGGAAATAGCGTTTGCAAATGTCTACATATCGTAGCAATGGTGTTCTAATGCTTCTTAAAACGCGATATCGCATCTCATTTCTATGTTTCATGGTAAGATATAATATGATTGGCGAAGTGTTATGTATTCCTCGTCTACACTTCAAATGAATGTAAATGCGACACTTCCTTGCTAGGAAATAGCGTTTGCAGATGTCTACGTATCGAAGCAATAGAGTTCAAATGCTTCTTAAAAAGAGATATTGCATCACTTATCTATGTTTCATGATAAGATATAATATTCTTTGCGAAGTGTTTTGCATTCCTCTTCTACGATTCAAATGAATGTAAATGCGACACTCCCTTGCAAGGAAATAGCGTTTGCAGGTGTCTGCGTAACGTAGCAATAGAGTTCTTATGATTCTTAAATCGCGATATTGCATCTCATTTCTGTGTTTCATGGTACGATTCAAATGAATGTAAATGCGACACTTCCTTGCAAGGAAATAGCGTCTGCAGATGTCTATGTATCGTAGCAATAGAGTTCTAATGCTTCTTAAAACGCGATATCGCATCTCATTTCTATATTTCATGGTAAGATATAATATGATTTGCAAAGTGTTATGTATTCCTCGTCTACACTTCAAATGAATGTGAATGCGTCACTTCCTCGCTAGGAAATAGCGTTTGCAGATGTCTACGTATCGTAGCAATAGATTTCTAATGCTCGTTAAAACGCGATATTGCATCTCATTTCTATGTTTCATGGTAAGATATAATATGATTTGCGAAGTGTCATGTATTCCTCGTCTACACTTCAAATGAATGTAAATGCGACACTTCCTTGCTAGGAAATAGCGTCTGCAGATGTCTAGGTATCGTAGCAATAGAGTTCTAATGCTTCTTAAAACGCGATATCGCATCTCATTTCTATGTTTCATGGTAAGATATAATATGATTTGCGAAGTGCTATGTATTCCTCGTCTACACTTCAAATGAATGTAAATGCGACACTTCCTTGCAAGGAAATAGCGTCTGCAGATGTCTAGGTATCGTAGAAATAGAGTTCAAATGCGTCTTAAAACGAGATATTGCATCTCATATCTATGTTTCATGATAAGGTATAATATTCGTTGCGAAGTGTTATATATTCCTCGTCTACACTTCAAATGTAAAAGCGACACTTCCTTCCAAGGAAACAGAGTTTGCAGATATCTACGTATCGTAGCAATAGATTTCTAATTCTTCTTAAAACACGATATCGCATCTCATTTCTATGTTTCATGGTAAGATATAATATTCATTGCGAAGTGTTATGCATTCCTCGTCTACACTTCAAAGGAATGTAAATGCGACACTCCCTTGCAAGGAAATAGCGTTTGCAGACGTCTACGTATCGTAGCAATAGAGTTCAAATGCTTCTTAAAACGAGATATTGCATCTCATATCTATGTTTCATGATAGGATATAATATTCATTGCGAAGTGATATGCATTCCTCGTATACGAATCAAATGAATGTAAATGCGACACTTCCTTCCAAGGAAATAGCGTTTGCAGATGTCTGCGTATCGTAGCAATAGAGTTCTTATGATTCTTAAAACGCGATTTCGCATCTCATTTCTATGTTTCATGGTAAGATGTAATATGATTTGCGAAGTGTTATGTATTCCTCGTCTACACATCAAATGAATGTAACTGCGACACTTCCTTGCTAGGAAATAGCGTCTGCAGTTGTCTAGGTATCGTAGCAATAGAGTTCTTATGATCCTTAAAACGCGATATCGCATCTCATTTCTATGTTTCATGGTAAGATGTAATATGATTTGCGAAGTGTTATGTATTCCTCGTCTACACTTCAAATGAATGTAACTGCGACACTTCCTTGCTAGGAAATAGCGTCTGCAGATGTCTAGGTATCGTAGCAATAGAGTTCTAATGCTTCTTAAAACGCGATATCGCATCTCATTTCTATGTTTCATGGTAAGATATAATATGATTTGCGAAGTGCTATGTATTCCTCGTCTATTCTTCAAATGAACGTAAATGCGACACTTCCTTGCAAGGAAATAGCGTTTGCAAATGTCTACCTATCGTAGCAATAGTGTTCTAATGCTTCTTAAAACGCGATATCGCATCGCATTTCTATGTTTCATGGTAAGATATAATATGATTTGCGAAGTGTCATGTATTCCTCGTCAACACTTCAAATGAATGTAAATGCGACACTTCCTTGCTAGGAAATAGCGTTTGCAGATGTCTAGGTATCGTAGCAATAGAGTTCTTATGATTCTTAAAACGCGTTATCGCATCTCATTTCTATGTTTCATGGTAAGATATAATATGATTTGCGAAGTGTTATATATTCCTCGTCTACACTTCAAATGAACGTAAATGCGACACTTTCTTGCAAGGAAATAGCGTTTGCTGATGTCTACGTATCGTAGCAATGGATTTCTGATGCTTCTTATAACGCGATATCGCATCTCACTTCTATGAGTCATGGTAAGATATAATATGATTTGCGAAGTGTCATGTATTCCTCGTCTACACTTCAAATGAATGTAAATGCGACACTTCCCTGCATGGAAATAGCGTTTGCAGATGTCTACGTATCGTAGCAATGGATTTCTGATGCTTCTTAAAACGCGATATCGCATCTCATTTCTATGATTCATGGTAAGATATAATATGATTTGCGAAGTGTCATGTATTCCTCGTCCACGCTTCAAATGAATGTAAATGCGGCACTTCCTTGCAAGGAAATAGCGTTTGCAGATGTCTACGTATCGTAGCAATGGATTTCTGCTGCTTCTTAAAACGCGATATCGCATTTCACTTCTATGATTCATGGTTAGATATAATATGATTTGCGAAGTGTCATGTATTCCTCGTCTACACTTCAAATAAATGTAAATGCGACACTTCCCTGCAAGGAAATAGCGTTTGCAGATGTCTACGTCGCGAAGCAATAGATTTCAAATGCTTCTTAAAACGATATTATGCATCTCATATCTATGTTTCATGATAAGATATAATATTCATTGCGAAGTGTTATGTATTCCTCCGCTACACTTCAAATGAATGTAAATGCGACACTACCTTGCAAGGAAATAGCGTTTGCAGATGTCTACGTATCGGAGCAATAGAGTTCATATGATTCCTAAAACGCGATATCGCATCTCATTTCTATGTTTCATGGTAAGATATAACATGATTTGCGAAGTGTTATGTATTCCTCGTCTACACTTCAAATGAATGTGAATGCGATACTTCCTCGCTAGGAAATAGCGTTTGCAGATTTCTACGTATCGTAGCAATAGCTTTCTAATGCTTCTTAAAACGCGATATCGCATCTCATTTCTATGTTTCATGGTAAGATATAATATGATTTGCGAAGTGTTATGTATTCCTCGTCTACACTTCAAATGAATGTAAATGCGACACTTCCTTGCAAGGTAATAGCGTTTGCAAATGTCTACATATCGTAGCAATAGAGTTCTTATGATTCTTAAAACGCGATTTCGCATCTCATTTCTATGTTTCATGGTAAGATGTAATATGATTTGCGAAGTGTTATGTATTCCTCGTCTACACTTCAAATGAATGTAACTGCGACACTTCCTTGCTAGGAAATAGCGTCTGCAGTTGTCTAGGTATCGTAGCAATAGAGTTCTTATGATCCTTAAAACGCGATATCGCATCTCATTTCTATGTTTCATGGTAAGATGTAATATGATTTGCGAAGTGTTATGTATTCCTCGTCTACACTTCAAATGAATGTAACTGCGACACTTCCTTGCTAGGAAATAGCGTCTGCAGATGTCTAGGTATCGTAGCAATAGAGTTCTAATGCTTCTTAAAACGCGATATCGCATCTCATTTCTATGTTTCATGGTAAGATATAATATGATTTGCGAAGTGTTATATATTCCTCGTCTACACTTCAAATGAACGTAAATGCGACACTTTCTTGCAAGGAAATAGCGTTTGCTGATGTCTACGTATCGTAGCAATGGATTTCTGATGCTTCTTATAACGCGATATCGCATCTCACTTCTATGAGTCATGGTAAGATATAATATGATTTGCGAAGTGTCATGTATTCCTCGTCTACACTTCAAATAAATGTAAATGCGACACTTCCCTGCAAGGAAATAGCGTTTGCAGATGTCTACGTCGCGAAGCAATAGATTTCAAATGCTTCTTAAAACGATATTATGCATCTCATATCTATGTTTCAAGATAAGATATAATATTCATTGCGAAGTGTTATGTATTCCTCCGCTACACTTCAAATGAATGTAAATGCGACACTACCTTGCAAGGAAATAGCGTTTGCAGATGTCTACGTATCGGAGCAATAGAGTTCATATGATTCCTAAAACGCGATATCGCATCTCATTTCTATGTTTCATGGTAAGATATAACATGATTTGCGAAGTGTTATGTATTCCTCGTCTACACTTCAAATGAATGTGAATGCGATACTTCCTCGCTAGGAAATAGCGTTTGCAGATGTCTACGTATCGTAGCAATAGCTTTCTAATGCTTCTTAAAACGCGATATCGCATCTCATTTCTATGTTTCATGGTAAGATATAATATGATTTGCGAAGTGTTATGTATTCCTCGTCTACACTTCAAATGAATGTAAATGCGACACTTCCTTGCAAGGTAATAGCGTTTGCAAATGTCTACATATCGTAGAAATGGTGTTCTAATGCTTCTTCAAACGCGATATCGCATCTCATTTCTATGTTTCATGGTAAGATATAATATGATTTGCGAAGTGTTATGTATTCCTCGTCTACACTTCAAATGAATGTAAATGCGACACTTCCTTGCTAGGAAATAGCGTCTGCAGATGTCTAGGTATCGTAGCAATAGAGTTCTAATGCTTCTTAAAACGCGATATCGCATCTCATTTCTATGTTTCATGGTAAGATATAATATGATTTGCGAAGTGTTATGTATTCCTCGTCTACACTTCAAATGAATGTAAATGCGACATTTCCTTGCTAGGAAATAGCGTCTGCAGATATCTAGGTATCATAGCAATACAGTTCTAATGCTTCTTAAAACGCGATATCGCATCTCATTTCTATGTTTCATGGTAAGATATAATATGATTTGCGAAGTGTTATGTATTCCTCGTCTACACTTCAAATGAATGTAAATGCGACACTTCCTTGCAAGGAAATAGCGTTTGCAAATGTCTACCTATCGTAGCAATAGAGTTCTTATGATTCTTAAAACGCGATATCGGAACTCATTTCTATGTTTCATGGTAAGATATAATATGATTTGCGAAGTGTTATGTATTCCTCGTCTACACTTCAAATGAATGTAAATGCGACACTTCCTTGCTAGGAAATAGCGTCTGCAGATGTCTAAGTATCGTAGCAATGGATTTCTGATGCTTCTTAAAACGCGATATCGCATCTCATTTCTATGATTCATGGTAAGATATAAAATGATTTGCGAAGTGTTATGTATTCCTCGTCTACACTTCAAATGAATGTAAATGCGACACTTTCTTGCAAGGAAATAGCGTTTGCTGATGTCTACGTATCGTAGCAATGGATTTCTGATGCTTCTTAAAACGCGATATCGCATCTCACTTCTATGATTCATGGTAAGATATAATATGATTTGCGAAGTGTCATGTATTCCTCGTCTACACTTCAAATGAATGTAAATGCGACACTTCCCTGCATGGAAATAGCGTTTGCAGATGTCTACTCATCGTAGCAATGGATTTCTGATGCTTCTTAAAACGCGATAACGCATCTGATTTCTATGTTTCATGGTAAGATATAATATGATTTGCGAAGTGTCATGTATTCCTCGTCCACGCTTCAAATGAATGTAAATGCGACACTTCCTTGCAAGGAAATAGCGTTTGCAGATGTCTACGTATCGTAGCAATAGAGTTCTTATGATTCTTAAAACGCGATATCGGAACTCATTTCTATGTTTCATGGTAAGATATAATATGATTTGCGAAGTGTTATGTATTCCTCGTCTACACTTCAAATGAATGTAAATGCGACACTTTCTTGCAAGGAAATAGCGTTTGCAGATGTCTACGTATCGTAGCAATGGATTTCTGATGCTTCTTAAAACGCGATATCGCATCTCATTTCTATGATTCATGGTAAGATATAATATGATTTGCGAAGTGTTATGTATTCCTCGTCTACACTTCAAATGAATGTAAATGCGACACTTCCTTGCTAGGAAATAGCGTTTCCAGATGTCTAGGTATCGTAGCAATAGTGTTCTTATGATCCTTAAAACGCGTTATAGCATCTCATTTCTATGTTTCATGGTAAGATATAATATGATTTGCGAAGTGTTATGTATTCCTCGTCTACACTTCAAATGAATGTAAATGCGACACTTTCTTGCAAGGAAATAGCGTTTGCTGATGTCTACGTATCGTAGCAATGGATTTCTGATGCTTCTTATAACGCGATATCGCATCTCACTTCTATGAGTCATGGTAAGATATAATATGATTTGCGAAGTGTCATGTATTCCTCGTCTACACTTCAAATAAATGTAAATGCGACACTTCCCTGCAAGGAAATAGCGTTTGCAGATGTCTACGTCGCGAAGCAATAGATTTCAAATGCTTCTTAAAACGATATTATGCATCTCATATCTATGTTTCATGATAAGATATAATATTCATTGCGAAGTGTTATGTATTCCTCCGCTACACTTCAAATGAATGTAAATGCGACACTACCTTGCAAGGAAATAGCGTTTGCAGATGTCTACGTATCGGAGCAATAGAGTTCATATGATTCCTAAAACGCGATATCGCATCTCATTTCTATGTTTCATGGTAAGATATAACATGATTTGCGAAGTGTTATGTATTCCTCGTCTACACTTCAAATGAATGTGAATGCGATACTTCCTCGCTAGGAAATAGCGTTTGCAGATGTCTACGTATCGTAGCAATAGCTTTCTAATGCTTCTTAAAACGCGATATCGCATCTCATTTCTATGTTTCATGGTAAGATATAATATGATTTGCGAAGTGTTATGTATTCCTCGTCTACACTTCAAATGAATGTAAATGCGACACTTCCTTGCAAGGTAATAGCGTTTGCAAATGTCTACATATCGTAGAAATGGTGTTCTAATGCTTCTTCAAACGCGATATCGCATCTCATTTCTATGTTTCATGGTAAGATATAATATGATTTGCGAAGTGTTATGTATTCCTCGTCTACACTTCAAATGAATGTAAATGCGACACTTCCTTGCTAGGAAATAGCGTCTGCAGATGTCTAGGTATCGTAGCAATAGAGTTCTAATGCTTCTTAAAACGCGATATCGCATCTCATTTCTATGTTTCATGGTAAGATATAATATGATTTGCGAAGTGTTATGTATTCCTCGTCTACACTTCAAATGAATGTAAATGCGACATTTCCTTGCTAGGAAATAGCGTCTGCAGATATCTAGGTATCATAGCAATACAGTTCTAATGCTTCTTAAAACGCGATATCGCATCTCATTTCTATGTTTCATGGTAAGATATAATATGATTTGCGAAGTGTTATGTATTCCTCGTCTACACTTCAAATGAATGTAAATGCGACACTTCCTTGCAAGGAAATAGCGTTTGCAAATGTCTACCTATCGTAGCAATAGAGTTCTTATGATTCTTAAAACGCGATATCGGAACTCATTTCTATGTTTCATGGTAAGATATAATATGATTTGCGAAGTGTTATGTATTCCTCGTCTACACTTCAAATGAATGTAAATGCGACACTTCCTTGCTAGGAAATAGCGTCTGCAGATGTCTAAGTATCGTAGCAATGGATTTCTGATGCTTCTTAAAACGCGATATCGCATCTCATTTCTATGATTCATGGTAAGATATAAAATGATTTGCGAAGTGTTATGTATTCCTCGTCTACACTTCAAATGAATGTAAATGCGACACTTTCTTGCAAGGAAATAGCGTTTGCTGATGTCTACGTATCGTAGCAATGGATTTCTGATGCTTCTTAAAACGCGATATCGCATCTCACTTCTATGATTCATGGTAAGATATAATATGATTTGCGAAGTGTCATGTATTCCTCGTCTACACTTCAAATGAATGTAAATGCGACACTTCCCTGCATGGAAATAGCGTTTGCAGATGTCTACTCATCGTAGCAATGGATTTCTGATGCTTCTTAAAACGCGATAACGCATCTGATTTCTATGTTTCATGGTAAGATATAATATGATTTGCGAAGTGTCATGTATTCCTCGTCCACGCTTCAAATGAATGTAAATGCGACACTTCCTTGCAAGGAAATAGCGTTTGCAGATGTCTACGTATCGTAGCAATAGAGTTCTTATGATTCTTAAAACGCGATATCGGAACTCATTTCTATGTTTCATGGTAAGATATAATATGATTTGCGAAGTGTTATGTATTCCTCGTCTACACTTCAAATGAATGTAAATGCGACACTTTCTTGCAAGGAAATAGCGTTTGCAGATGTCTACGTATCGTAGCAATGGATTTCTGATGCTTCTTAAAACGCGATATCGCATCTCATTTCTATGATTCATGGTAAGGTATAATATGATTTGCGAAGTGTTATGTATTCCTCGTCTACACTTCAAATGAATGTAAATGCGACAATTCCTTGCTAGGAAATAGCGTTTCCAGATGTCTAGGTATCGTAGCAATAGTGTTCTTATGATCCTTAAAACGCGTTATAGCATCTCATTTCCATGTTTCATGGTAAGATATAATATGATTTGCGAAGTGTTATGTATTCCTCGTCTACACTTCAAATGAATGTAAATGCGACACTTTCTTGCAAGGAAATAGCGTTTGCTGATGTCTACGTATCGTAGCAATGGATTTCTGATGCTTCTTAAAACGCGATATCGCATCTCACTTCTATGATTCATGGTAAGATATAATATGATTTGCGAAGTGTCATGTATTCCTAGTCTACACTTCAAATGAATGTAAATGCGACACTTCCCTACATGGAAATAGCGTTTGCAGATGTCTACTCATCGTAGCAATGGATTTCTGATGCTTCTTAAAACGCGATAACGCATCTCATTTCTATGTTTCATGGTAAGATATAATATGATTTGCGAAGTGTCATGTATTCCCCGTCCGCGCTTCAAATGAATGTAAATGCGACACTTCCTTGCAAGGAAATAGCGTTTGCAGATGTCTACGTATCGTAGCAATAGATTTCTAATGCTTCTTAAAACGCGATATCGCATCTCATTTCTATGTTTCATGATAAGATATAATATGATTTGCGAAGTGTTATGCATTCCTCGTCTACGATTCAAATGAATGTAAATGCGACACTCCCTTGCTAGGAAATAGCGTCTGCAGATGTCTAGGTATCGTAGCAATAGAGTTCTAATGCTTCTTAAAACGCGATATCGCATCTCATTTCTATGTTTCATGGTAAGATATAATATGATTTGCGAAGTGTTATGTATTCCTCGTCTACACTTCAAATGAATGTAAATGCGACATTTCCTTGCTAGGAAATAGCGTCTGCAGATATCTAGGTATCATAGCAATACAGTTCTAATGCTTCTTAAAACGCGATATCGCATCTCATTTCTATGTTTCATGGTAAGATATAATATGATTTGCGAAGTGTTATGTATTCCTCGTCTACACTTCAAATGAATGTAAATGCGACACTTCCTTGCAAGGAAATAGCGTTTGCAAATGTCCACCTATCGTAGCAATAGAGTTCTTATGATTCTTAAAACGCGATATCGGAACTCATTTCTATGATTCATGGTAAGATATAAAATGATTTGCGAAGTGTTATGTATTCCTCGTCTACACTTCAAATGAATGTAAATGCGACACTTTCTTGCAAGGAAATAGCGTTTGCTGATGTCTACGTATCGTAGCAATGGATTTCTGATGCTTCTTAAAACGCGATATCGCATCTCACTTCTATGATTCATGGTAAGATATAATATGATTTGCGAAGTGTCATGTATTCCTCGTCTACACTTCAAATGAATGTAAATGCGACACTTCCCTGCATGGAAATAGCGTTTGCAGATGTCTACTCATCGTAGCAATGGATTTCTGATGCTTCTTAAAACGCGATAACGCATCTGATTTCTATGTTTCATGGTAAGATATAATATGATTTGCGAAGTGTCATGTATTCCTCGTCCACGCTTCAAATGAATGTAAATGCGACACTTCCTTGCAAGGAAATAGCGTTTGCAGATGTCTACGTATCGTAGCAATAGAGTTCTTATGATTCTTAAAACGCGATATCGGAACTCATTTCTATGTTTCATGGTAAGATATAATATGATTTGCGAAGTGTTATGTATTCCTCGTCTACACTTCAAATGAATGTAAATGCGACACTTTCTTGCAAGGAAATAGCGTTTGCAGATGTCTACGTATCGTAGCAATGGATTTCTGATGCTTCTTAAAACGCGATATCGCATCTCATTTCTATGATTCATGGTAAGATATAATATGATTTGCGAAGTGTTATGTATTCCTCGTCTACACTTCAAATGAATGTAAATGCTACAATTCCTTGCTAGGAAATAGCGTTTCCAGATGTCTAGGTATCGTAGCAATAGTGTTCTTATGATCCTTAAAACGCGTTATAGCATCTCATTTCTATGTTTCATGGTAAGATATAATATGATTTGCGAAGTGTTATGTATTCCTCGTCTACACTTCAAATGAATGTAAATGCGACACTTTCTTGCAAGGAAATAGCGTTTGCTGATGTCTACGTATCGTAGCAATGGATTTCTGATGCTTCTTAAAACGCGATATCGCATCTCACTTCTATGATTCATGGTAAGATATAATATGATTTGCGAAGTGTCATGTATTCCTCGTCTACACTTCAAATGAATGTAAATGCGACACTTCCCTACATGGAAATAGCGTTTGCAGATGTCTACTCATCGTAGCAATGTATTTCTGATGCTTCTTAAAACGCGATAACGCATCTCATTTCTATGTTTCATGGTAAGATATAATATGATTTGCGAAGTGTCATGTATTCCCCGTCCGCGCTTCAAATGAATGTAAATGCGACACTTCCTTGCAAGGAAATAGCGTTTGCAGATGTCTACGTATCGTAGCAATAGAGTTCTTATGATTCTTAAAACGCGATATCGGAACTCATTTCTATGTTTCATGGTAAGATATAATATGATTTGCGAAGTGTTATGTATTCCTCGTCTACACTTCAAATGAATGTAAATGCGACACTTTCTTGCAGGGAAATAGCGTTTGCAGATGTCTACGTATCGTAGCAATGGATTTCTGATGCTTCTTAAAACGCGATATCGCATCTCATTTCTACGATTCATGGTAAGATATAATATGATTTGCGAAGTGTCATGTATTCCTCGTCCACGCTTCAAATGAATGTAAATGCGACACTTCCTTGCAAGGAAATAGCGTTTGCAGATGTCTACGTATCGTAGCAATAGATTTCTAATGCTTCTTAAAACGCGATATCGCATCTCATTTCTATGTTTCATGATAAGATATAATATGATTTGCGAAGTGTTATGCATTCCTCGTCTACGATTCAAATGAATGTAAATGCGACACTCCCTTGCAAGGAAATAGCATTTGCAGATGTCTACGTATCGTAGCAATAGAGTTCAAATGCTTCTTAAAACGAGATATTGCATCTCATATCTATGTTTCATGGTAAGATATAATATTCATTGCGAAGTCTTATGCATTCCTCGTCTACGATTCAAATGAATGTAAATGCGACACTTCCTTGCAAGGAAATAGCGTTTGCAGATGTCTGCGTATCGTAGCAATAGAGTTCTAATGCTTCTTAAAACGCGATATCGCATCTCATTTCTATATTTCATGGTAAGATATAATATTCATTGCGAAGTGTTATGCATTCCTCGTCTACACTTCAAAGGAATGTAAATGCGACACTCCCTTGCAAGGAAATAGCGTTTGCAGATGTCTACGTATCGTAGCAATAGAGTTCAAATGCTTCTTAAAACGAGATATTGCATCTCATATCTATGTTTCAAGATAGGATATAATATTCATTGCGAAGTGATATGCATTCCTCGTCTACGAATCAAATGAATGTAAATGCGACACTTCCTTGCAAGGAAATAGCGTTTGCAGATGTCTGCGTATCGTAGCAATAGAGTTCTTATGATTCTTAAAACGCGATTTCGCATCTCATTTCTATGTTTCATGGTAAGATGTAATATGATTTGCGAAGTGTTATGTATTCCTGGTCTACACTTCAAATGAATGTAACTGCGACACTTCCTTGCTAGGAAATAGCGTCTGCAGTTGTCTAGGTATCGTAGCAATAGAGTTCTAATGCTTCTTAAAACGCGATATCGCATCTCATTTCTATGTTTCATGGTAAGATATAATATGATTTGCGAAGTGCTATGTATTCCTCGTCTACACTTCAAATGAATGTAAATGCGACACTTCCTTGCAAGGAAACAGCGTCTGCAGATGTCTAGGTATCGTAGAAATAGAGTTCAAATGCGTCTTAAAACGAGATATTGCATCTCATATCTATGTTTCATGATAAGATATAATATTCATTGCGAAGTGATATGCATTCCTCGTCTACGATTCAAATGAATGTAAATGCGACACTTCCTTGCAAGGAAATAGCGTTTGCAGATGTCTGCGTATCGTAGCAATAGAGTTCTTATGATTCTTAAAACGCGATATCGCATCTCATTTCTATGTTTCATGGTAAGATGTAATATGATTTGCGAAGTGTTATGTATTCCTCGTCTACACTTCAAATGAATGTAACTGCGACTCTTCCTTGCTAGGAAATAGCGTCCGCAGATGTCTAGGTATCGTAGCAATAGAGTTCTAATGCTTCTTAAAACGCGATATCGCATCTCATTTCTATGTTTCATGGTAAGATATAATATGATTTGCGAAGTGCTATGTATTCCTCGTCTATTCTTCAAATGAACGTAAATGCGACACTTCCTTGCAAGGAAATAGCGTTTGCAAATGTCTACCTATCGTAGCAATAGTGTTCTAATGCTCCTTAAAACGCGATATCGCATCGCATTTCTATGTTTCATGGTAAGATATAATATGATTTGCGAAGTGTCATGTATTCCTCGTCTACACTTCAATTGAATGTAAATGCGACACTTCTTTGCAAGGATATAGCGTTTGCAGATATCTACGTATCGTAGCAATAGAGTTCTTATGATTCTTAAAACGCGATATCGGATTTCATTTCTATGTTTCATGGTAAGATATAATATGATTTGCTGAGTGTTATGTATTCCTCGTCTACACTTCAAATGAATGTAAATGCGACACTTCCTTGCCACGAAATAGCGTCTGCAGATGTCTAGGTATCGTAGCAATAGAGTTCTAATGCTTCTTAAAACGCGATATCGCATCTCATTTCTATGTTTCATGGTAAGATATAATATGATTTGCGAAGTGTTATGTATTCCTCGTCTACACTTCAAATGAATGTAAATGCGACATTTCCTTGCTAGGAAATAGCGTCTGCAGATATCTAGGTATCATAGCAATACAGTTCTAATGCTTCTTAAAACGCGATATCGCATCTCATTTCTATGTTTCATGGTAAGATATAATATGATTTGCGAAGTGTTATGTATTCCTCGTCTACACTTCAAATGAATGTAAATGCGACACTTCCTTGCAAGGAAATAGCGTTTGCAAATGTCTACCTATCGTAGCAATAGAGTTCTTATGATTCTTAAAACGCGATATCGGAACTCATTTCTATGATTCATGGTAAGATATAAAATGATTTGCGAAGTGTTATGTATTCCTCGTCTACACTTCAAATGAATGTAAATGCGACACTTTCTTGCAAGGAAATAGCGTTTGCTGATGTCTACGTATCGTAGCAATGGATTTCTGATGCTTCTTAAAACGCGATATCGCATCTCACTTCTATGATTCATGGTAAGATATAATATGATTTGCGAAGTGTCATGTATTCCTCGTCTACACTTCAAATGAATGTAAATGCGACACTTCCCTGCATGGAAATAGCGTTTGCAGATGTCTACTCATCGTAGCAATGGATTTCTGATGCTTCTTAAAACGCGATAACGCATCTGATTTCTATGTTTCATGGTAAGATATAATATGATTTGCGAAGTGTCATGTATTCCTCGTCCACGCTTCAAATGAATGTAAATGCGACACTTCCTTGCAAGGAAATAGCGTTTGCAGATGTCTACGTATCGTAGCAATAGAGTTCTTATGATTCTTAAAACGCGATATCGGAACTCATTTCTATGTTTCATGGTAAGATATAATATGATTTGCGAAGTGTTATGTATTCCTCGTCTACACTTCAAATGAATGTAAATGCGACACTTTCTTGCAAGGAAATAGCGTTTGCAGATGTCTACGTATCGTAGCAATGGATTTCTGATGCTTCTTAAAACGCGATATCGCATCTCATTTCTATGATTCATGGTAAGATATAATATGATTTGCGAAGTGTTATGTATTCCTCGTCTACACTTCAAATGAATGTAAATGCTACAATTCCTTGCTAGGAAATAGCGTTTCCAGATGTCTAGGTATCGTAGCAATAGTGTTCTTATGATCCTTAAAACGCGTTATAGCATCTCATTTCTATGTTTCATGGTAAGATATAATATGATTTGCGAAGTGTTATGTATTCCTCGTCTACACTTCAAATGAATGTAAATGCGACACTTTCTTGCAAGGAAATAGCGTTTGCTGATGTCTACGTATCGTAGCAATGGATTTCTGATGCTTCTTAAAACGCGATATCGCATCTCACTTCTATGATTCATGGTAAGATATAATATGATTTGCGAAGTGTCATGTATTCCTCGTCTACACTTCAAATGAATGTAAATGCGACACTTCCCTACATGGAAATAGCGTTTGCAGATGTCTACTCATCGTAGCAATGTATTTCTGATGCTTCTTAAAACGCGATAACGCATCTCATTTCTATGTTTCATGGTAAGATATAATATGATTTGCGAAGTGTCATGTATTCCCCGTCCGCGCTTCAAATGAATGTAAATGCGACACTTCCTTGCAAGGAAATAGCGTTTGCAGATGTCTACGTATCGTAGCAATAGAGTTCTTATGATTCTTAAAACGCGATATCGGAACTCATTTCTATGTTTCATGGTAAGATATAATATGATTTGCGAAGTGTTATGTATTCCTCGTCTACACTTCAAATGAATGTAAATGCGACACTTTCTTGCAGGGAAATAGCGTTTGCAGATGTCTACGTATCGTAGCAATGGATTTCTGATGCTTCTTAAAACGCGATATCGCATCTCATTTCTACGATTCATGGTAAGATATAATATGATTTGCGAAGTGTCATGTATTCCTCGTCCACGCTTCAAATGAATGTAAATGCGACACTTCCTTGCAAGGAAATAGCGTTTGCAGATGTCTACGTATCGTAGCAATAGATTTCTAATGCTTCTTAAAACGCGATATCGCATCTCATTTCTATGTTTCATGATAAGATATAATATGATTTGCGAAGTGTTATGCATTCCTCGTCTACGATTCAAATGAATGTAAATGCGACACTCCCTTGCAAGGAAATAGCATTTGCAGATGTCTACGTATCGTAGCAATAGAGTTCAAATGCTTCTTAAAACGAGATATTGCATCTCATATCTATGTTTCATGGTAAGATATAATATTCATTGCGAAGTCTTATGCATTCCTCGTCTACGATTCAAATGAATGTAAATGCGACACTTCCTTGCAAGGAAATAGCGTTTGCAGATGTCTGCGTATCGTAGCAATAGAGTTCTAATGCTTCTTAAAACGCGATATCGCATCTCATTTCTATATTTCATGGTAAGATATAATATTCATTGCGAAGTGTTATGCATTCCTCGTCTACACTTCAAAGGAATGTAAATGCGACACTCCCTTGCAAGGAAATAGCGTTTGCAGATGTCTACGTATCGTAGCAATAGAGTTCAAATGCTTCTTAAAACGAGATATTGTATCTCATATCTATGTTTCAAGATAGGATATAATATTCATTGCGAAGTGATATGCATTCCTCGTCTACGAATCAAATGAATGTAAATGCGACACTTCCTTGCAAGGAAATAGCGTTTGCAGATGTCTGCGTATCGTAGCAATAGAGTTCTTATGATTCTTAAAACGCGATTTCGCATCTCATTTCTATGTTTCATGGTAAGATGTAATATGATTTGCGAAGTGTTATGTATTCCTGGTCTACACTTCAAATGAATGTAACTGCGACACTTCCTTGCTAGGAAATAGCGTCTGCAGTTGTCTAGGTATCGTAGCAATAGAGTTCTAATGCTTCTTAAAACGCGATATCGCATCTCATTTCTATGTTTCATGGTAAGATATAATATGATTTGCGAAGTGCTATGTATTCCTCGTCTACACTTCAAATGAATGTAAATGCGACACTTCCTTGCAAGGAAACAGCGTCTGCAGATGTCTAGGTATCGTAGAAATAGAGTTCAAATGCGTCTTAAAACGAGATATTGCATCTCATATCTATGTTTCATGATAAGATATAATATTCATTGCGAAGTGATATGCATTCCTCGTCTACGATTCAAATGAATGTAAATGCGACACTTCCTTGCAAGGAAATAGCGTTTGCAGATGTCTGCGTATCGTAGCAATAGAGTTCTTATGATTCTTAAAACGCGATATCGCATCTCATTTCTATGTTTCATGGTAAGATGTAATATGATTTGCGAAGTGCTATGTATTCCTCGTCTACACTTCAAATGAATGTAACTGCGACTCTTCCTTGCTAGGAAATAGCGTCTGCAGATGTCTAGGTATCGTAGCAATAGAGTTCTAATGCTTCTTAAAACGCGACATCGCATCTCATTTCTATGTTTCATGGTAAGATATAATATGATTTGCGAAGTGCTATGTATTCCTCGTCTATTCTTCAAATGAACGTAAATGCGACACTTCCTTGCAAGGAAATAGCGTTTGCAAATGTCTACCTATCGTAGCAATAGTGTTCTAATGCTTCTTAAAACGCGATATCGCATCGCATTTCTATGTTTCATGGTAAGATATAATATGATTTGCGAAGTGTCATGTATTCCTCGTCTACACTTCAATTGAATGTAAATGCGACACTTCTTTGCAAGGATATAGCGTTTGCAGATATCTACGTATCGTAGCAATAGAGTTCTTATGATTCTTAAAACGCGATATCGGATTTCATTTCTATGTTTCATGGTAAGATATAATATGATTTGCTGAGTGTTATGTATTCCTCGTCTACACTTCAAATGAATGTAAATGCGACACTTCCTTGCCACGAAATAGCGTCTGCAGATGTCTAGGTATCGTAGCAATAGAGTTCTAATGCTTCTTAAAACGCGATATCGCATCTCATTTCTATGTTTCATGGTAAGATATAATATGATTTGCGAAGTGTTATGCATTCCTCGTCTACGATTCAAATGAATGTAAATGCGACACTTCCTTGCAAGGAAATAGCGTTTGCAGATGTCTACGTCGCGAAGCAATAGATTTCAAATGCTTCTTAAAACGATATTATGCATCTCATATCTATGTTTCATGATAAGATATAATATTCATTGCGAAGTGTTATGCATTCCTCGCCTACGATTCAAATGAATGTAAATGCAAAACTTCCTTCCATGCAAAGAGCGTTTGCAGATGTCTCTACGTATCGTAGCAATAGAGTTCTAATGCTTCTTAAAACGCGATATCGCATCTCATTTCTATATTTCATGGTAAGATATAATATGATTTGCAAAGTGTTATGTATTCCTCGTCTACACTTCAAATGAATGTAACTGCGACACTTCCTTGCTAGGAAATAGCGTCTGCAGATGTCTAGGTATCGTAGCAATAGAGTTCTAAAGCTCCTTAAAACGCGATATCGCATCTCATTTCTATGTTTCATGGTAAGATATAATATGATTTGCGAAGTGTTACGTATTCCTCGTCTACACTTCAAATGAATGCAAATGCGACACTTCTTTGCAAGGAAATAGCGTTTGCAGATATCTACGTATCGTAGCAATAGAGTTCTTATGATTCTTAAAACGGGATATCGCATCACATTTCTATGTCTCATGGTAAGACATAATATGATTTGCGGAGTGTTATGTATTCCTCGTCTACACTTCAGATGAATGTAAATGCGACACTTCTTTGCAAGGAAATAGCGTTTGCAGATATCTACGTATCGTAGCAATAGAGTTCTTATGATTCTTAAAACGCGATATCGGATTTCATTTCTATGTTTCATGGTAAGATATTATATGATTTGCGAAGTGTCATGTATTCCTCGTCTACACTTCAAATGAATGTAAATGCTACACTTCCTTGCTAGGAAATAGCGTTTGCAGATGTCTACGTATCGTAGCAATAGATTTCTAACGCTTCTTAAAACGCGATATCGCATCTCATTTCTATGATTCATGATAAGATATAATATGATTTGCGAAGTGTTATGCATTCCTCGTCTACGATTCAAATGAATGTAAATGCGACACTCCCTTGCAAGGAAATAGCATTTGCAGATGTCTACGTATCGTAGCAATAGAGTTCAAATGCTTCTTAAAACGAGATATTGCATCTCATATCCATGTTTCATGGTAAGATATAATATTCATTGCGAAGTCTTATGCATTCCTCGTCTACGATTCAAATGAATGTAAATGCGACACTTCCTTGCAAGGAAATAGCGTTTGCAGATGTCTGCGTAACGTAGCAATAGAGTTCTTATGATTCTTAAATCGCGATATTGCATCTCATTTCTATGTTTCATGGTACGATTCAAATGAATGTAAATGCGACACTTCCTTGCAAGGAAATAGCGTTTGCAGATGTCTACGTATCGTAGCAATAGAGTTCTTATGACTCTTAAAACGCGATATCGCATCTCATTTCTATGTTTCATGGTAAGATATAATATGATTTGCGAAGTGTCATGTATTCCACGTCTACACTTCAAATGAACGTAAATGCGACACTACCTTGGTAGGAAATAGCGTCTGCAGATGTATAGGTATCGTAGCAATAGAGTTCAAATGCGTCTTAAAACGAGATATTGCATCTCATATCTATGTTTCATGATAAGATATAATATTCGTTGCGAAGTGTTATATATTCCTCGTCTACACTTCAAATGTAAATGCGACACTTCCTTCCAAGGAAACAGCGTTTGCAGATATCTACGTATCGTAGCAATAGATTTCTAATTCTTCTTAAAACACGATATCGCATCTCATTTCTATGTTTCATGGTAAGATATAATATTCGTTGCGAAGTGTTATATATTCCTCGTCTACACTTCAAATGTAAATGCGACACTTCCTTCCAAGGAAACAGCGTTTGCAGATATCTACGTATCGTAGCAATAGATTTCTAATTCTTCTTAAAACACGATATCGCATCTCATATCTATGTTTCATGATAAGGTATAATATTCATTGCGAAGTGATATGCATTCCTCGTCTACGATTCAAATGAATGCAAATGCGACACTTCCTTGCAAGGAAATAGCGTTTGCAGATGTCTGCGTATCGTAGCAATAGAGTTCTTATGATTCTTAAAACGCGATATCGCATCTCATTTCTATGTTTCATGATAAGATTTAATATTCGTTGCGAAGTGTTATGCGTGCCTCGTCTACGATTCAAATGAATGTAAATGCGACACTTCCTTGCAAGGAAATAGCGTTTGCAGATGTCTACGTATCGTAGCAATAGAATTCTTATGATTCTTAAAACGCGATATCGCATCTCATTTCTATGTTTCATGGTAAGATATAATATGATTTGCGAAGTGTTATGTAGTCCTCGCCTACACTTCAAATGAATGTAAATGCGACACTTCGTTGCTAGGAAATAACGTTTGCAGATGTCTACGTATCGAAGCAATAGAGTTCAAATGCTTCTTAAAACAAGATATCGCATCTCATTTCTATGTTTCATGATAAGATGTAATATTCATTGCGAAGTGTTATGTAGTCCTCGTCTACACTTCAAATGAATGTAAATGCGACACTTCGTTGCTAGGAAATAGCGTTTGCAGATGTCTACGTATCGTAGCAATAGAGTTCTTATATTCTTAGAACGCTATATCGCATCTCATTCCCATGTTTCATGGTAAGATATAATATGATTTGCGAAGTATCATGTATTCCTCGTCTACACTTCAAATGAATGTGAATGCGACACTTCCTCGCTAGGAAATGGCGTTTGCAGATGTCTACGTATCGTAGCAATAGATTTCTAATGCTTCTTAAAACGCGATATCGCATCTCATTTCTATGTTTCATGGTAAGATATAATATTCATTGCGAAGTCTTATGCATTCCTCGTCTACGATTCAAATGAATGTAAATGCGACACTTCCTTGCAAGGAAATAGCGTTTGCAGATGTCTGCGTAACGTAGCAATAGAGTTCTTATGATTCTTAAATCGCGATATTGCATCTCATTTCTATGTTTCATGGTACGATTCAAATGAATGTAAATGCGACACTTCCTTGCAAGGAAATAGCGTTTGCAGATGTCTACGTATCGTAGCAATAGAGTTCTTATGACTCTTAAAACGCGATATCGCATCTCATTTCTATGTTTCATGGTAAGATATAATATGATTTGCGAAGTGTCATGTATTCCACGTCTACACTTCAAATGAACGTAAATGCGACACTACCTTGGTAGGAAATAGCGTCTGCAGATGTATAGGTATCGTAGCAATAGAGTTCAAATGCGTCTTAAAACGAGATATTGCATCTCATATCTATGTTTCATGATAAGATATAATATTCGTTGCGAAGTGTTATATATTCCTCGTCTACACTTCAAATGTAAATGCGACGCTTCCTTCCAAGGAAACAGCGTTTGCAGATATCTACGTATCGTAGCAATAGATTTCTAATTCTTCTTAAAACACGATATCGCATCTCATTTCTATGTTTCATGGTAAGATATAATATTCGTTGCGAAGTGTTATATATTCCTCGTCTACACTTCAAATGTAAATGCGACACTTCCTTCCAAGGAAACAGCGTTTGCAGATATCTACGTATCGTAGCAATAGATTTCTAATTCTTCTTAAAACACGATATCGCATCTCATATCTATGTTTCATGATAAGGTATAATATTCATTGCGAAGTGATATGCATTCCTCGTCTACGATTCAAATGAATGCAAATGCGACACTTCCTTGCAAGGAAATAGCGTTTGCAGATGTCTGCGTATCGTAGCAATAGAGTTCTTATGATTCTTAAAACGCGATATCGCATCTCATTTCTATGTTTCATGATAAGATTTAATATTCGTTGCGAAGTGTTATGCATGCCTCGTCTACGATTCAAATGAATGTAAATGCGACACTTCCTTGCAAGGAAATAGCGTTTGCAGATGTCTACGTATCGTAGCAATAGAATTCTTATGATTCTTAAAACGCGATATCGCATCTCATTTCTATGTTTCATGGTAAGATATAATATGATTTGCGAAGTGTTATGTAGTCCTCGCCTACACTTCAAATGAATGTAAATGCGACACTTCGTTGCTAGGAAATAACGTTTGCAGATGTCTACGTATCGAAGCAATAGAGTTCAAATGCTTCTTAAAACAAGATATCGCATCTCATTTCTATGTTTCATGATAAGATGTAATATTCATTGCGAAGTGTTATGTAGTCCTCGTCTACACTTCAAATGAATGTAAATGCGACACTTCGTTGCTAGGAAATAGCGTTTGCAGATGTCTACGTATCGTAGCAATAGAGTTCTTATATTCTTAGAACGCTATATCGCATCTCATTCCCATGTTTCATGGTAAGATATAATATGATTTGCGAAGTATCATGTATTCCTCGTCTACACTTCAAATGAATGTGAATGCGACACTTCCTCGCTAGGAAATGGCGTTTGCAGATGTCTACGTATCGTAGCAATAGATTTCTAATGCTTCTTAAAACGCGATATCGCATCGCATTTCTATGTTTCATGGTAAGATATAATATGATTTGCGAAGTGTCATGTATTCCTCGTCTACACTTCAATTGAATGTAAATGCGACACTTCTTTGCAAGGATATAGCGTTTGCAGATATCTACGTATCGTAGCAATAGAGTTCTTATGATTCTTAAAACGCGATATCGGATTTCATTTCTATGTTTCATGGTAAGATATAATATGATTTGCTGAGTGTTATGTATTCCTCGTCTACACTTCAAATGAATGTAAATGCGACACTTCCTTGCCACGAAATAGCGTCTGCAGATGTCTAGGTATCGTAGCAATAGAGTTCTAATGCTTCTTAAAACGCGATATCGCATCTCATTTCTATGTTTCATGGTAAGATATAATATGATTTGCGAAGTGTTATGCATTCCTCGTCTACGATTCAAATGAATGTAAATGCGACACTTCCTTGCAAGGAAATAGCGTTTGCAGATGTCTACGTCGCGAAGCAATAGATTTCAAATGCTTCTTAAAACGATATTATGCATCTCATATCTATGTTTCATGATAAGATATAATATTCATTGCGAAGTGTTATGCATTCCTCGCCTACGATTCAAATGAATGTAAATGCAACACTTCCTTCCATGGAAAGAGCGTTTGCAGATGTCTCTACGTATCGTAGCAATAGAGTTCTAATGCTTCTTAAAACGCGATATCGCATCTCATTTCTATATTTCATGGTAAGATATAATATGATTTGCAAAGTGTTATGTATTCCTCGTCTACACTTCAAATGAATGTAACTGCGACACTTCCTTGCTAGGAAATAGCGTCTGCAGATGTCTAGGTATCGTAGCAATAGAGTTCTAAAGCTCCTTAAAACGCGATATCGCATCTCATTTCTATGTTTCATGGTAAGATATAATATGATTTGCGAAGTGTTACGTATTCCTCGTCTACACTTCAAATGAATGCAAATGCGACACTTCTTTGCAAGGAAATAGCGTTTGCAGATATCTACGTATCGTAGCAATAGAGTTCTTATGATTCTTAAAACGGGATATCGCATCACATTTCTATGTCTCATGGTAAGACATAATATGATTTGCGGAGTGTTATGTATTCCTCGTCTACACTTCAGATGAATGTAAATGCGACACTTCTTTGCAAGGAAATAGCGTTTGCAGATATCTACGTATCGTAGCAATAGAGTTCTTATGATTCTTAAAACGCGATATCGGATTTCATTTCTATGTTTCATGGTAAGATATAATATGATTTGCTGAGTGTTATGTATTCCTCGTCTACACTTCAAATGAATGTAAATGCGACACTTCCTTGCCACGAAATAGCGTCTGCAGATGTCTAGGTATCGTAGCAATAGAGTTCTAATGCTTCTTAAAACGCGATATCGCATCTCATTTCTATGTTTCATGGTAAGATATAATATGATTTGCGAAGTGTTATGCATTCCTCGTCTACGATTCAAATGAATGTAAATGCGACACTTCCTTGCAAGGAAATAGCGTTTGCAGATGTCTACGTCGCGAAGCAATAGATTTCAAATGCTTCTTAAAACGATATTATGCATCTCATATCTATGTTTCATGATAAGATATAATATTCATTGCGAAGTGTTATGCATTCCTCGCCTACGATTCAAATGAATGTAAATGCAACACTTCCTTCCATGGAAAGAGCGTTTGCAGATGTCTCTACGTATCGTAGCAATAGAGTTCTAATGCTTCTTAAAACGCGATATCGCATCTCATTTCTATATTTCATGGTAAGATATAATATGATTTGCAAAGTGTTATGTATTCCTCGTCTACACTTCAAATGAATGTAACTGCGACACTTCCTTGCTAGGAAATAGCGTCTGCAGATGTCTAGGTATCGTAGCAATAGAGTTCTAAAGCTCCTTAAAACGCGATATCGCATCTCATTTCTATGTTTCATGGTAAGATATAATATGATTTGCGAAGTGTTACGTATTCCTCGTCTACACTTCAAATGAATGCAAATGCGACACTTCTTTGCAAGGAAATAGCGTTTGCAGATATCTACGTATCGTAGCAATAGAGTTCTTATGATTCTTAAAACGGGATATCGCATCACATTTCTATGTCTCATGGTAAGACATAATATGATTTGCGGAGTGTTATGTATTCCTCGTCTACACTTCAGATGAATGTAAATGCGACACTTCTTTGCAAGGAAATAGCGTTTGCAGATATCTACGTATCGTAGCAATAGAGTTCTTATGATTCTTAAAACGCGATATCGGATTTCATTTCTATGTTTCATGGTAAGATATTATATGATTTGCGAAGTGTCATGTATTCCTCGTCTACACTTCAAATGAATGTAAATGCTACACTTCCTTGCTAGGAAATAGCGTTTGCAGATGTCTACGTATCGTAGCAATAGATTTCTAACGCTTCTTAAAACGCGATATCGCATCTCATTTCTATGATTCATGATAAGATATAATATGATTTGCGAAGTGTTATGCATTCCTCGTCTACGATTCAAATGAATGTAAATGCGACACTCCCTTGCAAGGAAATAGCATTTGCAGATGTCTACGTATCGTAGCAATAGAGTTCAAATGCTTCTTAAAACGAGATATTGCATCTCATATCCATGTTTCATGGTAAGATATAATATTCATTGCGAAGTCTTATGCATTCCTCGTCTACGATTCAAATGAATGTAAATGCGACACTTCCTTGCAAGGAAATAGCGTTTGCAGATGTCTGCGTAACGTAGCAATAGAGTTCTTATGATTCTTAAATCGCGATATTGCATCTCATTTCTATGTTTCATGGTACGATTCAAATGAATGTAAATGCGACACTTCCTTGCAAGGAAATAGCGTTTGCAGATGTCTACGTATCGTAGCAATAGAGTTCTTATGACTCTTAAAACGCGATATCGCATCTCATTTCTATGTTTCATGGTAAGATATAATATGATTTGCGAAGTGTCATGTATTCCACGTCTACACTTCAAATGAACGTAAATGCGACACTACCTTGGTAGGAAATAGCGTCTGCAGATGTATAGGTATCGTAGCAATAGAGTTCAAATGCGTCTTAAAACGAGATATTGCATCTCATATCTATGTTTCATGATAAGATATAATATTCGTTGCGAAGTGTTATATATTCCTCGTCTACACTTCAAATGTAAATGCGACACTTCCTTCCAAGGAAACAGCGTTTGCAGATATCTACGTATCGTAGCAATAGATTTCTAATTCTTCTTAAAACACGATATCGCATCTCATTTCTATGTTTCATGGTAAGATATAATATTCGTTGCGAAGTGTTATATATTCCTCGTCTACACTTCAAATGTAAATGCGACACTTCCTTCCAAGGAAACAGCGTTTGCAGATATCTACGTATCGTAGCAATAGATTTCTAATTCTTCTTAAAACACGATATCGCATCTCATATCTATGTTTCATGATAAGGTATAATATTCATTGCGAAGTGATATGCATTCCTCGTCTACGATTCAAATGAATGTAAATGCGACACTTCCTTGCAAGGAAATAGCGTTTGCAGATGTCTGCGTATCGTAGCAATAGAGTTCTTATGATTCTTAAAACGCGATATCGCATCTCATTTCTATGTTTCATGATAAGATTTAATATTCGTTGCGAAGTGTTATGCATGCCTCGTCTACGATTCAAATGAATGTAAATGCGACACTTCCTTGCAAGGAAATAGCGTTTGCAGATGTCTACGTATCGTAGCAATAGAATTCTTATGATTCTTAAAACGCGATATCGCATCTCATTTCTATGTTTCATGGTAAGATATAATATGATTTGCGAAGTGTTATGTAGTCCTCGCCTACACTTCAAATGAATGTAAATGCGACACTTCGTTGCTAGGAAATAACGTTTGCAGATGTCTACGTATCGAAGCAATAGAGTTCAAATGCTTCTTAAAACAAGATATCGCATCTCATTTCTATGTTTCATGATAAGATGTAATATTCATTGCGAAGTGTTATGTAGTCCTCGTCTACACTTCAAATGAATGTAAATGCGACACTTCGTTGCTAGGAAATAGCGTTTGCAGATGTCTACGTATCGTAGCAATAGAGTTCTTATATTCTTAGAACGCTATATCGCATCTCATTCCCATGTTTCATGGTAAGATATAATATGATTTGCGAAGTATCATGTATTCCTCGTCTACACTTCAAATGAATGTGAATGCGACACTTCCTCGCTAGGAAATGGCGTTTGCAGATGTCTACGTATCGTAGCAATAGATTTCTAATGCTTCTTAAAACGCGATATCGCATCTCATTTCTATGTTTCATGGTAAGATATAATATGATTTGCGAAGTGTTATGTATTCCTCGTCTACACTTCAAATGAATGTAAATGCGACACTTCCTTGCAAGGAAATAGCGTTTGCAAATGTCTACATATCGTAGCAATGGTGTTCTAATGCTTCTTAAAACGCGATATCGCATCTCATTTCTATGTTTCATGGTAAGATATAATATGATTTGCGAAGTATCATGTATTCCTCGTCTACGGTTCAAATGAATGTAAATGCGACACTTACTTGCAGGGAAATAGCGTTTGCAGATGTCTACGTATCGTAGCAATAGAGTTCTTATGATTCTTAGAACGCGATATCGCATCTCATTCCCATGTTTCATGGTAAGATATAATATGATTTGCGAAGTGTTATCTATTCCTCGTCAACACTTCAAATGAATGTAAATGCGACACTTCCTTGCAAGGAAATAGCGATTGCAGGTGTCTACGTTTCGTAGCAATAGAGTTCAAATGCTTCTTAAAACGAGATATTGCATCTCATATCTATGTTTCATGATAAGATATAATATTCATTGCGAAGTGTTATGCATACCTCGTCTACGTTTCAAATGAATGTAAATGCGACACTTCCTTGCTAGGAAATAGCGTCTGCAGATGTCTAGGTATCGTAGCAATAGAGTTCTAATGCTACTTAAAACGCGATATCGCATCTCATTTCTATGTTTCATGGTAAGATATAATATTCATTGCGAAGTGTTATGCATTCCTCGTCTACGATTCAATTGAATGTAAATGCGACACTTCCTTGCAAGGAAATAGCGTTTGCAGATGTCTACGTATCGTAGCAATAGAGTTCAAATGCTTCTTAAAACGAGATATTGCATCTCATTTCTATGTTTCTTGATAAGATATAATATTCATTGCGAAGTGTTATGCATTCCTCGCCTACGATTCAAATGAATGTAAATGCGACACTTCCTTGCAAGGAAATAGCGTTTGCAGATATCTACGTATCGTAGCAATAGAGTTCTAATGCTTCTTAAAACGCGATATCGCATCTCATTTCTATGTTTCATGGTAAGATATAATATGATTTGCGAAGTGTTATGTATTCCTCGTCTACACTTCAAATGAATGTAAATGCGACACATCCTTGCAAGGAAATAGCGTTTGCAAATGTCTACATATCGTAGCAATGGTGTTCTAATGCTTCTTAAAACGCGATATCGCATCTCATTTCTATGTTTCATGGTAAGATATAATATGATTGGCGAAGTGTTATGTATTCCTCGTCTACACTTCAAATGAATGTAAATGCGACACTTCCTTGCTAGGAAATAGCGTTTGCAGATGTCTACGTATCGAAGCAATAGAGTTCAAATGCTTCTTAAAAAGAGATATTGCATCTCTTATCTATGTTTCATGATAAGATATAATATTCTTTGCGAAGTGTTATGCATTCCTCGTCTACGTTTCAAATGAATGTAAATGCGACACTTCCTTGCAGGGAAATAGCGTTTGCAGATGTCTACGTATCGTAGCGATAGAGTTCTTATGATTCTTAGAACGCGATATCGCATCTCATTCCCATGTTTCATGGTAAGATATAATATGATTTGCGAAGTGTTATGTATTCCTCGTCTGCACTTCAAATGAATGTAAATGCGACACTTCCTTGCAAGGAAATAGCGCATGCAGATGTCTACGTATCGTAGCAATAGAGTTCTTATGATTCTTAAATCGCGATATCGCATCTCATTTCTATGTTTCATGGTAAGATATAATATGATTGGCGAAGTGTTATGTATTCCTCGTCTACGCTTCAAATGAATGTAAATGCGACACTTCCTTGCTAGGAAATAGCGTTTGCAGATGTCTACGTATCGAAGCAATAGAGTTCAAATGCTTCTTAAAAGGAGATATTGCATCTCTTATCTATGTTTCATGATAAGATATAATATTCTTTGCGAAGTGTTATGCATTCCTCGTCTACGGTTCAAATGAATGTAAATGCGACACTTCCTTGCAGGGAAATAGCGTTTGCAGATGTCTACGTATCGTAGCAATAGAGTTCTTATGATTCTTAGTACGCGATATCGCATCTCATTCCCATGTTTCATGGTAAGATATAATATGATTTGCGAAGTGTTATGTATTCCTCGTCTGCACTACAAATGAATGTAAATGCGACACTTCCTTGCAAGGAAATAGCGTATGCAGATGTCTACGTATCGTAGCAATAGAGTTCTTATGATTCTTAAATCGCGATATCGCATCTCATTTCTATGTTTCATGGTAAGATATAATATGAATTGCGAAGTATCATGTATTCCTCGTCTACACTTCAAATGAATGTGAATGCGACTCTTCCTCGCTAGGAAATGGCGTTTGCAGATGTCTACGTATCGTAGCAATAGATTTCTAATGCTTCTAAAAACGCGATATCGCATCTCATTTCTATGTTTAATGGTAAGATATAATATGATTTGCGAAGTGTTATGTATTCCTCGTCTACACTTCAAATGAATGTAAATGCGACACTTCCTTGCTAGGAAATAGCGTTTGCAGATGTCTACGTATCGAAGCAATAGAGTTCAAATGCTTCTTAAAAAGGTGATATTGCATCTCTTATCTATGTTTCATGGTAAGATATAATATGATTTGCGAAGTGTTATGCATTCCTCGTCTACGGTTCAAATGAATGTAAATGCGACACTTCCTTGCAGGGAAATAGCGTTTGCAGATGTCTACGTATCGTAGCAATAGAGTTCTTATGATTCTTAGAACGCGATATCGCATCTCATTCCCATGTTTCATGGTAAGATATAATATGATTTGCGAAGTGTTATGTATTCCTCGTCTGCACTACAAATGAATGTAAATGCGACACTTCCTTGCAAGGAAATAGCGTATGCAGATGTCTACGTATCGTAGCAATAGAGTTCTTATGATTCTTAAATCGCGATATCGCATCTCATTTCTATGTTTCATGGTAAGATATAATATGAATTGCGAAGTATCATGTATTCCTCGTCTACACTTCAAATGAATGTGAATGCGACTCTTCCTCGCTAGGAAATGGCGTTTGCAGATGTCTACGTATCGTAGCAATAGATTTCTAATGCTTCTAAAAACGCGATATCGCATCTCATTTCTATGTTTAATGGTAAGATATAATATGATTTGCGAAGTGTTATGTATTCCTCGTCTACACTTCAAATGAATGTAAATGCGACACTTCCTTGCTAGGAAATAGCGTTTGCAGATGTCTACGTATCGAAGCAATAGAGTTCAAATGCTTCTTAAAAAGGTGATATTGCATCTCTTATCTATGTTTCATGGTAAGATATAATATGATTTGCGAAGTGTTATGCATTCCTCGTCTACGGTTCAAATGAATGTAAATGCGACACTTCCTTGCAGGGAAATAGCGTTTGCAGATGTCTACGTATCGTAGCAATAGAGTTCTTATGATTCTTAGAACGCGATATCGCATCTCATTCCCATGTTTCATGGTAAGATATAATATGATTTGCGAAGTGTTATGTATTCCTCGTCTGCACTTCAAATGAATGTAAATGCGACACTTCCTTGCTAGGAAATAGCGTTTGCAGATGTCTACGTATCGAAGCAATAGAGTTCACATGCTTCTTAAAAAGAGATATTGCATCTCTTATCTATGTTTCATGGTAAGATATAATATGATTTGCGAAGTGTTATGCATTCCTCGTCTACGGTTCAAATGAATGTAAATGCGACACTTCCTTGCAGGGAAATAGCGTTTGCAGATGTCTACGTATCGTAGCAATAGAGTTCTTATGATTCTTAGAACGCGATATCGCATCTCATTCCCATGTTTCATGGTAAGATATAATATGATTTGCGAAGTGTTATGTATTCCTCGTCTGCACTTCAAATGAATGTAAATGCGACACTTCCTTGCAAGGAAATAGCGTATGCAGATGTCTACGTATCGTAGCAATAGAGTTCTTATGATTCTTAAATCGCGATATCGCATCTCATTTCTATGTTTCATGGTAAGATATAATATGATTTGCGAAGTATCATGTATTCCTCGTCTACACTTCAAATGAATGTGAATGCGACACTTCCTCGCTATGAAATGGCGTTTGCAGATGTCTACGTATCGTAGCAATAGATTTCTAATGCTTCTTAAAACGCGATATCGCATCTCATTTCTATGTTTAATGGTAAGATATAATATGATTTGCGAAGTGTTATGTATTCCTCATCTACACTTCAAATGAATGTAAATGCGACACTTCCTTGCTAGGAAATAGCGTTTGCAGATGTCTACGTATCGAAGCAATAGAGTTCAAATGCTTCTTAAAACGAGATATTGCATCTCATATCTATGTTTCATGATAAGATATAATATTCATTGCGAAGTGTCATGCATTCCTCGTCTACGATTCAAATGAATGTAAATGCGACACTTCCTTGCAAGGAAATAGCGTTCGCAGATGTCTACGTATCGTAGCAATAGAGTTCTAATGCTTCTTAAAACGCGATATCGCATCTCATTTCTATGTTTCATGGTAAGATACAATATGATTTGCGAAGTGTTATCTATTCCTCGTCAACACTTCAAATGAATGTAAATGCGACACTTCCTTGCAAGGAAATAGCGATTGCAGATGTCTACGTATCGTAGCAATAGAGTTCAAATGCTTCTTAAAACGAGATATTGCATCTCATATCTATGTTTCATGATAAGATATAATATTCATTGCGAAGTGTTATGCATTCCTCGTCTACGATTCAAATGAATGTAAATGCGACACTTCCTTGCTAGGAAATAGCGTCTGCAGATGTCTAGGTATCGTAGCAATAGAGTTCTAATGCTTCTTAAAACGCGATATCGCATCCCATATCTATGTTTCATGGTAAGATGTAATATGATTTGCGAAGTGTCATGTATTCCACGTCTACACTTCAAATGAATGTAAATGCGACACTACCATGCAAGGAAATAGCGTTTGCAGATGTCTACGTATCGGAGCAATAGAGTTCATATGATTCCTAAAACGCGATATCGCATCTCATTTCTATGTTTCATGGTAAGATATAACATGATTTGCGAAGTGTTATGTATTCCTCGTCTACACTTCAAATGAATGTGAATGCGATACTTCCTCGCTAGGAAATAGCGTTTGCAGATGTCTACGTATCGTAGCAATAGCTTTCTAATGCTTCTTAAAACGCGATATCGCATCTCATTTCTATGTTTCATGGTAAGATATAATATGATTTGCGAAGTGTTATGTATTCCTCGTCTACACTTCTAATGAATGTAAATGCGACACTTCCTTGCAAGGTAATAGCGTTTGCAAATGTCTACATATCGTAGAAATGGTGTTCTAATGCTTCTTAAAACGCGATATCGCATCTCATTTCTATGTTTCATGGTAAGATATAATATGATTGGCGAAGTGTTATGTATTCCTCGTCTACACTTCAAATGAATGTAAATGCGACACTTCCTTGCTAGGAAATAGCGTTTGCAGATGTCTACGTATCGAAGCAATAGAGTTCAAATGCTTCTTAAAAAGAGATATTGCATCTCTTATCTATGTTTCATGAAAAGATATAATATTCTTTGCGAAGTGTTATGCATTCCTCGTCTACGGTTCAAATGAATGTAAATGCGACACTTCCTTGCAGGGAAATAGCGTTTGCAGATGTCTACGTATCGTAGCAATAGAGTTCTTATGATTCTTAGAACGCGATATCGCATCTCATTCCCATGTTTCATGGTAAGATATAATATGATTTGCGAAGTGTTATGTATTCCTCGTCTGCACTTCAAATGAATGTAAATGCGACACTTCCTTGCTAGGAAATAGCGTTTGCAGATGTCTACGTATCGAAGCAATAGAGTTCACATGCTTCTTAAAAAGAGATATTGCATCTCTTATCTATGTTTCATGGTAAGATATAATATGATTTGCGAAGTGTTATGCATTCCTCGTCTACGGTTCAAATGAATGTAAATGCGACACTTCCTTGCAGGGAAATAGCGTTTGCAGATGTCTACGTATCGTAGCAATAGAGTTCTTATGATTCTTAGAACGCGATATCGCATCTCATTCCCATGTTTCATGGTAAGATATAATATGATTTGCGAAGTGTTATGTATTCCTCGTCTGCACTTCAAATGAATGTAAATGCGACACTTCCTTGCAAGGAAATAGCGTATGCAGATGTCTACGTATCGTAGCAATAGAGTTCTTATGATTCTTAAATCGCGATATCGCATCTCATTTCTATGTTTCATGGTAAGATATAATATGATTTGCGAAGTATCATGTATTCCTCGTCTACACTTCAAATGAATGTGAATGCGACACTTCCTCGCTATGAAATGGCGTTTGCAGATGTCTACGTATCGTAGCAATAGATTTCTAATGCTTCTTAAAACGCGATATCGCATCTCATTTCTATGTTTAATGGTAAGATATAATATGATTTGCGAAGTGTTATGTATTCCTCATCTACACTTCAAATGAATGTAAATGCGACACTTCCTTGCTAGGAAATAGCGTTTGCAGATGTCTACGTATCGAAGCAATAGAGTTCAAATGCTTCTTAAAACGAGATATTGCATCTCATATCTATGTTTCATGATAAGATATAATATTCATTGCGAAGTGTCATGCATTCCTCGTCTACGATTCAAATGAATGTAAATGCGACACTTCCTTGCAAGGAAATAGCGTTCGCAGATGTCTACGTATCGTAGCAATAGAGTTCTAATGCTTCTTAAAACGCGATATCGCATCTCATTTCTATGTTTCATGGTAAGATACAATATGATTTGCGAAGTGTTATCTATTCCTCGTCAACACTTCAAATGAATGTAAATGCGACACTTCCTTGCAAGGAAATAGCGATTGCAGATGTCTACGTATCGTAGCAATAGAGTTCAAATGCTTCTTAAAACGAGATATTGCATCTCATATCTATGTTTCATGATAAGATATAATATTCATTGCGAAGTGTTATGCATTCCTCGTCTACGATTCAAATGAATGTAAATGCGACACTTCCTTGCTAGGAAATAGCGTCTGCAGATGTCTAGGTATCGTAGCAATAGAGTTCTAATGCTTCTTAAAACGCGATATCGCATCCCATATCTATGTTTCATGGTAAGATGTAATATGATTTGCGAAGTGTCATGTATTCCACGTCTACACTTCAAATGAATGTAAATGCGACACTACCATGCAAGGAAATAGCGTTTGCAGATGTCTACGTATCGGAGCAATAGAGTTCATATGATTCCTAAAACGCGATATCGCATCTCATTTCTATGTTTCATGGTAAGATATAACATGATTTGCGAAGTGTTATGTATTCCTCGTCTACACTTCAAATGAATGTGAATGCGATACTTCCTCGCTAGGAAATAGCGTTTGCAGATGTCTACGTATCGTAGCAATAGCTTTCTAATGCTTCTTAAAACGCGATATCGCATCTCATTTCTATGTTTCATGGTAAGATATAATATGATTTGCGAAGTGTTATGTATTCCTCGTCTACACTTCTAATGAATGTAAATGCGACACTTCCTTGCAAGGTAATAGCGTTTGCAAATGTCTACATATCGTAGAAATGGTGTTCTAATGCTTCTTAAAACGCGATATCGCATCTCATTTCTATGTTTCATGGTAAGATATAATATGATTGGCGAAGTGTTATGTATTCCTCGTCTACACTTCAAATGAATGTAAATGCGACACTTCCTTGCTAGGAAATAGCGTTTGCAGATGTCTACGTATCGAAGCAATAGAGTTCAAATGCTTCTTAAAAAGAGATATTGCATCTCTTATCTATGTTTCATGAAAAGATATAATATTCTTTGCGAAGTGTTATGCATTCCTCGTCTACGGTTCAAATGAATGTAAATGCGACACTTCCTTGCAGGGAAATAGCGTTTGCAGATGTCTACGTATCGTAGCAATAGAGTTCTTATGATTCTTAGAACGCGATATCGCATCTCATTCCCATGTTTCATGGTAAGATATAATATGATTTGCGAAGTGTTATGTATTCCTCGTCTGCACTTCAAATGAATGTAAATGCGACACTTCCTTGCTAGGAAATAGCGTTTGCAGATGTCTACGTATCGAAGCAATAGAGTTCACATGCTTCTTAAAAAGAGATATTGCATCTCTTATCTATGTTTCATGGTAAGATATAATATGATTTGCGAAGTGTTATGCATTCCTCGTCTACGGTTCAAATGAATGTAAATGCGACACTTCCTTGCAGGGAAATAGCGTTTGCAGATGTCTACGTATCGTAGCAATAGAGTTCTTATGATTCTTAGAACGCGATATCGCATCTCATTCCCATGTTTCATGGTAAGATATAATATGATTTGCGAAGTGTTATGTATTCCTCGTCTGCACTTCAAATGAATGTAAATGCGACACTTCCTTGCAAGGAAATAGCGTATGCAGATGTCTACGTATCGTAGCAATAGAGTTCTTATGATTCTTAAATCGCGATATCGCATCTCATTTCTATGTTTCATGGTAAGATATAATATGATTTGCGAAGTATCATGTATTCCTCGTCTACACTTCAAATGAATGTGAATGCGACACTTCCTCGCTATGAAATGGCGTTTGCAGATGTCTACGTATCGTAGCAATAGATTTCTAATGCTTCTTAAAACGCGATATCGCATCTCATTTCTATGTTTAATGGTAAGATATAATATGATTTGCGAAGTGTTATGTATTCCTCATCTACACTTCAAATGAATGTAAATGCGACACTTCCTTGCTAGGAAATAGCGTTTGCAGATGTCTACGTATCGAAGCAATAGAGTTCAAATGCTTCTTAAAACGAGATATTGCATCTCATATCTATGTTTCATGATAAGATATAATATTCATTGCGAAGTGTCATGCATTCCTCGTCTACGATTCAAATGAATGTAAATGCGACACTTCCTTGCAAGGAAATAGCGTTCGCAGATGTCTACGTATCGTAGCAATAGAGTTCTAATGCTTCTTAAAACGCGATATCGCATCTCATTTCTATGTTTCATGGTAAGATACAATATGATTTGCGAAGTGTTATCTATTCCTCGTCAACACTTCAAATGAATGTAAATGCGACACTTCCTTGCAAGGAAATAGCGATTGCAGATGTCTACGTATCGTAGCAATAGAGTTCAAATGCTTCTTAAAACGAGATATTGCATCTCATATCTATGTTTCATGATAAGATATAATATTCATTGCGAAGTGTTATGCATTCCTCGTCTACGATTCAAATGAATGTAAATGCGACACTTCCTTGCTAGGAAATAGCGTCTGCAGATGTCTAGGTATCGTAGCAATAGAGTTCTAATGCTTCTTAAAACGCTATATCGCATCCCATATCTATGTTTCATGGTAAGATGTAATATGATTTGCGAAGTGTCATGTATTCCACGTCTACACTTCAAATGAATGTAAATGCGACACTACCATGCAAGGAAATAGCGTTTGCAGATGTCTACGTATCGGAGCAATAGAGTTCATATGATTCCTAAAACGCGATATCGCATCTCATTTCTATGTTTCATGGTAAGATATAACATGATTTGCGAAGTGTTATGTATTCCTCGTCTACACTTCAAATGAATGTGAATGCGATACTTCCTCGCTAGGAAATAGCGTTTGCAGATGTCTACGTATCGTAGCAATAGCTTTCTAATGCTTCTTAAAACGCGATATCGCATCTCATTTCTATGTTTCATGGTAAGATATAATATGATTTGCGAAGTGTTATGTATTCCTCGTCTACACTTCAAATGAATGTAAATGCGACACTTCCTTGCAAGGTAATAGCGTTTGCAAATGTCTACATATCGTAGAAATGGTGTTCTAATGCTTCTTAAAACGCGATATCGCATCTCATTTCTATGTTTCATGGTAAGATATAATATGATTTGCGAAGTATCATGTATTCCTCGTCTACACTTCAAATGAATGTGAATGCGACACTTCCTCGCTAGGAAATGGCGTTTGCAGATGTCTACGTATCGTAGCAATAGATTTCTAATGCTTCTTAAAACGCGATACCGCATCTCATTTCTATGTTTAATGGTAAGATATAATATGATTTGCGAAGTGTTATGCATTCCTCGTCTACGATTCAAATGAATGTAAATGCGACACTTCCTTGCAAGGAAATAGCGTTTGCAGATGTCTACGTATCTAAGCAATAGAGTTCAAATGCTTCTTAAAACGAGATATTGCATCTCATTTCTATGTTTCTTGATAAGATATAATATTCATTGCGAAGTGTTATGCATTCCTCGCCTACGATTCAAATGAATGTAAATGCGACACTTCCTTGCAAGGAAATAGCGTTTGCAGATATCTACGTATCGTAGCAATAGAGTTCTAATGCTTCTTAAAACGCTATATCGCATCTCATTTCTATGTTTCATGGTAAGATATAATATGATTGGCGAAGTGTTATGTATTCCTCGTCTACACTTCAAATGAATGTAAATGCGACACTTCCTTGCAAGGAAATAGCGTTTGCAGATGTCTACGTATCGTAGCAATAGAGTTCAAATGCTTCTTAAAACGAGATATTGCATCTCATATCTATGTTTCATGATAGGATATAATATTCATTGCGAAGTGATATGCATTCCTCGTCTACGAATCAAATGAATGTAAATGCGACACTTCCTTGCAAGGAAATAGCGTTTGCAGATGTCTGCGTATCGTAGCAATAGAGTTCTTATGATTCTTAAAACGCGATTTCGCATCTCATTTCTATGTTTCATGGTAAGATGTAATATGATTTGCGAAGTGTTATGTATTCCTCGTCTACACTTCAAATGAATGTAACTGCGACACTTCCTTGCTAGGAAATAGCGTCTGCAGTTGTCTAGGTATCGTAGCAATAGAGTTCTAATGCTTCTTAAAACGCGATATCGCATCTCATTTCTATGTTTCATGGTAAGATATAATATGATTTGCGAAGTGCTATGTATTCCTCGTCTACACTTCAAATGAATGTAAATGCGACACTTCCTTGCAAGGAAATAGCGTCTGCAGATGTCTAGGTATCGTAGAAATAGAGTTCAAATGCGTCTTAAAACGAGATATTGCATCTCATATCTATGTTTCATGATAAGATATAATATTCATTGCGAAGTGATATGCATTCCTCGTCTACACTTCAAATGAATGTAACTGCGACACTTCCTTGCTAGGAAATAGCGTCTGCAGATGTCTAGGTATCGTAGCAATAGAGTTCTAATGCTTCTTAAAACGCGATATCGCATCTCATTTCTATGTTTCATGGTAAGATGTAATATGATTTGCGAAGTGCTATGTATTCCTCGTCTATTCTTCAATTGAACGTAAATGCGACACTTCCTTGCAAGGAAATAGCGTTTGCAAATGTCTACCTATCGTAGCAATAGTGTTCTAATGCTTCTTAAAACGCGATATCGCATCGCATTTCTATGTTTCATGGTAAGATATAATATGATTTGCGAAGTGTCATGTATTCCTCGTCTACACTTCAAATGAATGTAAATGCGACACTTCTTTGCAAGGAAATAGCATTTGCAGATATCTACGTATCGTAGCAATAGAGTTCTTATGATTCTTAAAACGCGATATCGGATTTCATTTCTATGTTTCATGGTAAGATATAATATGATTTGCGGAGTGTTATGTATTCCTCGTCTACACTTCAAATGAATGTAAATGCGACACTTCCTTGCCACGAAATAGCGTCTGCAGATGTCTAGGTATCGTAGCAATAGAGTTCTAATGCTTCTTAAAACGCGATATCGCATCTCATTTCTATGTTTCATGGTAAGATATAATATGATTTGCGAAGTGTTATGCATTCCTCGTCTACGATTCAAATGAATGTAAATGCGACACTTCCTTGCAAGGAAATAGCGTTTGCAGATGTCTACGTCGCGAAGCAATAGATTTCAAATGCTTCTTAAAACGATATTATGCATCTCATATCTATGTTTCATGATAAGATATAATATTCATTGCGAAGTGTTATGTATTCCTCCGCTACACTTCAAATGAATGTAAATGCGACACTTCCTTGCTAGGAAATAGCGTTTGCAGATGTCTAGGTATCGTAGCAATAGAGTTCTTATGATTCTTAAAACGCGTTATCGCATCTCATTTCTATGTTTCATGGTAAGATATAATATGATTTGCGAAGTGTTATATATTCCTTGTCTACACTTCAAATGAACGTAAATGCGACACTTTCTTGCAAGGAAATAGCGTTTGCTGATGTCTACGTATCGTAGCAATGGATTTCTGATGCTTCTTAAAACGCGATATCGCATCTCACTTCTATGAGTCATGGTAAGATATAATATGATTTGCGAAGTGTCATGTATTCCTCGTCCACGCTTCAAATGAATGTAAATGCGGCACTTCCTTGCAAGGAAATAGCGTCTGCAGATGTCTACGTATCGTAGCAATGGATTTCTGCTGCTTCTTAAAACGCGATATCGCATTTCACTTCTATGATTCATGGTAAGATATAATATGATTTGCGAAGTGTCATGTATTCCTCGTCTACACTTCAAATAAATGTAAATGCGACACTTCCCTGCAAGGAAATAGCGTTTGCAGATGTCTACGTATCGTAGCAATAGAGTTCTTATGATTCTTAAAACGCGATATCTGATCTCATTTCTATGTTTCATGGTAAGATATAATATGATTTGCGAAGTGGTGTGTATTCCTCGTCTAGACTTCAAATGAAAGTAAATGCGACACTTCCTTGCAAGGAAATAGCGTTTGCAGATGTCTAGGTATCGTAGCAATACAGTTCTAATGCTTCTTAAAACGCGATATCGCATCTCATTTCTATGTTTCATGGTAAGATGTAATATGATTTGCGAAGTGTTATGTATTCCTCGTCTACACTTCAAATGAATGTAAATGCGACACTTCCTTGCAAGGAAATAGCGTTTGCAAATGTCTACCTATCGTAGCAATAGAGTTCTTATGATTCTTAAAACGCGATATCGGAACTCATTTCTATGTTTCATGGTAAGATATAATATGATTTGCGAAGTGTTATGTATTCCTCGTCTACACTTCAAATGAATGTAAATGCGACACTTCCTTGCTAGGAAATAGCGTCTGCAGATGTCTAAGTATCGTAGCAATGGATTTCTGATGCTTCTTAAAACGCGATATCGCATCTCATTTCTTTGATTCTTGGTAAGATATAATATGATTTGCGAAGTGTTATGTATTCCTCGTCTACACTTCAAATGAATGTAAATGCGACACTTTCTTGCAAGGAAATAGCGTTTGCTGATGTCTACGTATCGTAGCAATGGATTTCTGATGCTTCTTAAAACGCGATATCGCATCTCACTTCTATGATTCATGGTAAGATATAATATGATTTGCGAAGTGTCATGTATTCCTCGTCTACACTTCAAATGAATGTAAATGCGACACTTCCCTACAAGGAAATAGCGTTTGCAGATGTCTACTCATCGTAGCAATGGATTTCTGATGCTTCTTAAAACGCGATAACGCATCTCATTTCTATGTTTCATGGTAAGATATAATATGATTTGCGAAGTGTCATGTATTCCTCGTCCACGCTTCAAATGAATGTAAATGCGACACTTCCTTGCAAGGAAATAGCGTTTGCAGATGTCTACGTATCGTAGCAATAGAGTTCTTATGATTCTTAAAACGCGATATCGGAACTCATTTCTATGTTTCATGGTAAGATATAATATGATTTGCGAAGTGTTATGTATTCCTCGTCTACACTTCAAATGAATGTAAATGCGACACTTTCTTGCAAGGAAATAGCGTTTGCAGATGTCTACGTATCGTAGCAATGGATTTCTGATGCTTCTTAAAACGCGATATCGCATCTCATTTCTATGATTCATGGTAAGATATAATATGATTTGCGAAGTGTTATGTATTCCTCGTCTACACTTCAAATGAATGTAAATGCGACACTTCCTTGCTAGGAAATAGCGTTTCCAGATGTCTAGGTATCGTAGCAATAGTGTTCTTATGATCCTTAAAACGCGTTATAGCATCTCATTTCTATGTTTCATGGTAAGATATAATATGATTTGCGAAGTGTTATGTATTCCTCGTCTACACTTCAAATGAATGTAAATGCGACACTTTCTTGCAAGGAAATAGCGTTTGCTGATGTCTACGTATCGTAGCAATGGATTTCTGATGCTTCTTAAAACGCGATATCGCATCTCACTTCTATGATTCATGGTAAGATATAATATGATTTGCGAAGTGTCATGTATTCCTCGTCTACACTTCAAATGAATGTAAATGCGACACTTCCCTACATGGAAATAGCGTTTGCAGATGTCTACTCATCGTAGCAATGGATTTCTGATGCTTCTTAAAACGCGATAACGCATCTCATTTCTATGTTTCATGGTAAGATATAATATGATTTGCGAAGTGTCATGTATTCCCCGTCCGCGCTTCAAATGAATGTAAATGCGACACTTCCTTGCAAGGAAATAGCGTTTGCAGATGTCTACGTATCGTAGCAATAGAGTTCTTATGATTCTTAAAACGCGATATCGGAACTCATTTCTATGTTTCATGGTAAGATATAATATGATTTGCGAAGTGTTATGTATTCCTCGTCTACACTTCAAATGAATGTAAATGCGACACTTCCTTGCTAGGAAATAGCGTCCGCAGATGTCTACGTATCGTAGCAATAGAGTTCTAATGCTTCTTAAAACGCGATATCGCATCTCATTTCTATGTTTCATGGTAAGATATAATATGATTTGCGAAGTGTTATGTATTCCTCGTCTACACTTCAAATGAATGTAAATGCGACACTTCCTTGCAAGGAAATAGCGTTTGCAAATGTCTACCTATCGTAGCAATAGAGTTCTTATGATTCTTAAAACGCGATATCGGAACTCATTTCTATGTTTCATGGTAAGATATAATATGATTTGCGAAGTGTTATGTATTCCTCGTCTACACTTCAAATGAATGTAAATGCGACACTTCCTTGCTAGGAAATAGCGTCTGCAGATGTCTAAGTATCGTAGCAATGGATTTCTGATGCTTCTTAAAACGCGATATCGCATCTCATTTCTTTGATTCTTGGTAAGATATAATATGATTTGCGAAGTGTTATGTATTCCTCGTCTACACTTCAAATGAATGTAAATGCGACACTTTCTTGCAAGGAAATAGCGTTTGCTGATGTCTACGTATCGTAGCAATGGATTTCTGATGCTTCTTAAAACGCGATATCGCATCTCACTTCTATGATTCATGGTAAGATATAATATGATTTGCGAAGTGTCATGTATTCCTCGTCTACACTTCAAATGAATGTAAATGCGACACTTCCCTACATGGAAATAGCGTTTGCAGATGTCTACTCATCGTAGCAATGGATTTCTGATGCTTCTTAAAACGCGATAACGCATCTCATTTCTATGTTTCATGGTAAGATATAATATGATTTGCGAAGTGTCATGTATTCCTCGTCCACGCTTCAAATGAATGTAAATGCGACACTTCCTTGCAAGGAAATAGCGTTTGCAGATGTCTACGTATCGTAGCAATAGAGTTCTTATGATTCTTAAAACGCGATATCGGAACTCATTTCTATGTTTCATGGTAAGATATAATATGATTTGCGAAGTGTTATGTATTCCTCGTCTACACTTCAAATGAATGTAATTGCGACACTTTCTTGCAAGGAAATAGCGTTTGCAGATGTCTACGTATCGTAGCAATGGATTTCTGATGCTTCTTAAAACGCGATATCGCATCTCATTTCTATGATTCATGGTAAGATATAATATGATTTGCGAAGTGTTATGTATTCCTCGTCTACACTTCAAATGAATGTAAATGCGACACTTCCTTGCTAGGAAATAGCGTTTCCAGATGTCTAGGTATCGTAGCAATAGTGTTCTTATGATCCTTAAAACGCGTTGTAGCATCTCATTTCTATGTTTCATGGTAAGATATAATATGATTTGCGAAGTGTTATGTATTCCTCGTCTACACTTCAAATGAATGTAAATGCGACACTTTCTTGCAAGGAAATAGCGTTTGCTGATGTCTACGTATCGTAGCAATGGATTTCTGATGCTTCTTAAAACGCGATATCGCATCTCACTTCTATGATTCATGGTAAGATATAATATGATTTGCGAAGTGTCATGTATTCCTCGTCTACACTTCAAATGAATGTAAATGCGACACTTCCCTACATGGAAATAGCGTTTGCAGATGTCTACTCATCGTAGCAATGGATTTCTGATGCTTCTTAAAACGCGATAACGCATCTCATTTCTATGTTTCATGGTAAGATATAATATGATTTGCGAAGTGTCATGTATTCCCCGTCCGCGCTTCAAATGAATGTAAATGCGACACTTCCTTGCAAGGAAATAGCGTTTGCAGATGTCTACGTATCGTAGCAATAGAGTTCTTATGATTCTTAAAACGCGATATCGGAACTCATTTCTATGTTTCATGGTAAGATATAATATGATTTGCGAAGTGTTATGTATTCCTCGTCTACACTTCAAATGAATGTAAATGCGACACTTTCTTGCAGGGAAATAGCGTTTGCAGATGTCTACGTATCGTAGCAATGGATTTCTGATGCTTCTTAAAACGCGATATCGCATCTCATTTCTATGATTCATGGTAAGATATAATATGATTTGCGAAGTGTCATGTATTCCTCGTCCACGCTTCAAATGAATGTAAATGCGACACTTCCTTGCAAGGAAATAGCGTTTGCAGATGTCTACGTATCGTAGCAATAGATTTCTAATGCTTCTTAAAACGCGATATCGCATCTCATTTCTATGTTTCATGATAAGATATAATATGATTTGCGAAGTGTTATGCATTCCTCGTCTACGATTCAAATAAATGTAAATGCGACACTCCCTTGCAAGGAAATAGCATTTGCAGATGTCTACGTATCGTAGCAATAGAGTTCAAATGCTTCTTAAAACGAGATATTGCATCTCATATCTATGTTTCATGGTAAGATATAATATTCATTGCGAAGTCTTATGCATTCCTCGTCTACGATTCAAATGAATGTAAATGCGACACTTCCTTGCAAGGAAATAGCGTTTGCAGATGTCTGCGTATCGTAGCAATAGAGTTCTAATGCTTCTTAAAACGCGATATCGCATCTCATTTCTATGTTTCATGGTAAGATATAATATGATTTGCGAAGTGCTATATATTCCTCGTCTATTCTTCAAATGAACGTAAATGCGACACTTCCTTGCAAGGAAATAGCGTTTGCAAATGTCTACCTATCGTAGCAATAGTGTTCTAATGCTTCTTAAAACGCGATATCGCATCGCATTTCTATGTTTCATGGTAAGATATAATATGATTTGCGAAGTGTCATGTATTCCTCGTCTACACTTCAAATGAATGTGAATGCGACTCTTCCTCGCTAGGAAATGGCGTTTGCAGATGTCTACGTATCGTAGCAATAGATTTCTAATGCTTCTAAAAACGCGATATCGCATCTCATTTCTATGTTTAATGGTAAGATATAATATGATTTGCGAAGTGTTATGTATTCCTCGTCTACACTTCAAATGAATGTAAATGCGACACTTCCTTGCTAGGAAATAGCGTTTGCAGATGTCTACGTATCGAAGCAATAGAGTTCAAATGCTTCTTAAAAAGAGATATTGCATCTCTTATCTATGTTTCATGGTAAGATATAATATGATTTGCGAAGTGTTATGCATTCCTCGTCTACGGTTCAAATGAATGTAAATGCGACACTTCCTTGCAGGGAAATAGCGTTTGCAGATGTCTACGTATCGTAGCAATAGAGTTCTTATGATTCTTAGAACGCGATATCGCATCTCATTCCCATGTTTCATGGTAAGATATAATATGATTTGCGAAGTGTTATGTATTCCTCGTCTGCACTTCAAATGAATGTAAATGCGACACTTCCTTGCAAGGAAATAGCGTATGCAGATGTCTACGTATCGTAGCAATAGAGTTCTTATGATTCTTAAATCGCGATATCGCATCTCATTTCTATGTTTCATGGTAAGATATAATATGATTTGCGAAGTATCATGTATTCCTCGTCTACACTTCAAATGAATGTGAATGCGACACTTCCTCGCTATGAAATGGCGTTTGCAGATGTCTACGTATCGTAGCAATAGATTTCTAATGCTTCTTAAAACGCGATATCGCATCTCATTTCTATGTTTAATGGTAAGATATAATATGATTTGCGAAGTGTTATGTATTCCTCATCTACACTTCAAATGAATGTAAATGCGACACTTCCTTGCTAGGAAATAGCGTTTGCAGATGTCTACGTATCGAAGCAATAGAGTTCAAATGCTTCTTAAAACGAGATATTGCATCTCATATCTATGTTTCATGATAAGATATAATATTCATTGCGAAGTGTCATGCATTCCTCGTCTACGATTCAAATGAATGTAAATGCGACACTTCCTTGCAAGGAAATAGCGTTCGCAGATGTCTACGTATCGTAGCAATAGAGTTCTAATGCTTCTTAAAACGCGATATCGCATCTCATTTCTATGTTTCATGGTAAGATACAATATGATTTGCGAAGTGTTATCTATTCCTCGTCAACACTTCAAATGAATGTAAATGCGACACTTCCTTGCAAGGAAATAGCGATTGCAGATGTCTACGTATCGTAGCAATAGAGTTCAAATGCTTCTTAAAACGAGATATTGCATCTCATATCTATGTTTCATGATAAGATATAATATTCATTGCGAAGTGTTATGCATTCCTCGTCTACGATTCAAATGAATGTAAATGCGACACTTCCTTGCTAGGAAATAGCGTCTGCAGATGTCTAGGTATCGTAGCAATAGAGTTCTAATGCTTCTTAAAACGCGATATCGCATCCCATATCTATGTTTCATGGTAAGATGTAATATGATTTGCGAAGTGTCATGTATTCCACGTCTACACTTCAAATGAATGTAAATGCGACACTACCTTGCAAGGAAATAGCGTTTGCAGATGTCTACGTATCGGAGCAATAGAGTTCATATGATTCCTAAAACGCGATATCGCATCTCATTTCTATGTTTCATGGTAAGATATAACATGATTTGCGAAGTGTTATGTATTCCTCGTCTACACTTCAAATGAATGTGAATGCGATACTTCCTCGCTAGGAAATAGCGTTTGCAGATGTCTACGTATCGTAGCAATAGCTTTCTAATGCTTCTTAAAACGCGATATCGCATCTCATTTCTATGTTTCATGGTAAGATATAATATGATTTGCGAAGTGTTATGTATTCCTCGTCTACACTTCAAATGAATGTAAATGCGACACTTCCTTGCAAGGTAATAGCGTTTGCAAATGTCTACATATCGTAGAAATGGTGTTCTAATGCTTCTTAAAACGCGATATCGCATCTCATTTCTATGTTTCATGGTAAGATATAATATGATTGGCGAAGTGTTATGTATTCCTCGTCTACACTTCAAATGAATGTAAATGCGACACTTCCTTGCTAGGAAATAGCGTTTGCAGATGTCTACGTATCGAAGCAATAGAGTTCAAATGCTTCTTAAAAAGAGATATTGCATCTCTTATCTATGTTTCATGAAAAGATATAATATTCTTTGCGAAGTGTTATGCATTCCTCGTCTACGGTTCAAATGAATGTAAATGCGACACTTCCTTGCAGGGAAATAGCGTTTGCAGATGTCTACGTATCGTAGCAATAGAGTTCTTATGATTCTTAGAACGCGATATCGCATCTCATTCCCATGTTTCATGGTAAGATATAATATGATTTGCGAAGTGTTATGTATTCCTCGTCTGCACTTCAAATGAATGTAAATGCGACACTTCCTTGCAAGGAAATAGCGTACGCAGATGTCTACGTATCGTAGCAATAGAGTTCTTATGATTCTTAAATCGCGATATCGCATCTCATTTCTATGTTTCATGGTAAGATATAATATGATTTGCGAAGTATCATGTATTCCTCGTCTACACTTCAAATGAATGTGAATGCGACACTTCCTCGCTAGGAAATGGCGTTTGCAGATGTCTACGTATCGTAGCAATAGATTTCTAATGCTTCTTAAAACGCGATACCGCATCTCATTTCTATGTTTAATGGTAAGATATAATATGATTTGCGAAGTGTTATGCATTCCTCGTCTACGATTCAAATGAATGTAAATGCGACACTTCCTTGCAAGGAAATAGCGTTTGCAGATGTCTACGTATCTAAGCAATAGAGTTCAAATGCTTCTTAAAACGAGATATTGCATCTCATTTCTATGTTTCTTGATAAGATATAATATTCATTGCGAAGTGTTATGCATTCCTCGCCTACGATTCAAATGAATGTAAATGCGACACTTCCTTGCAAGGAAATAGCGTTTGCAGATATCTACGTATCGTAGCAATAGAGTTCAAATGCTTCTTAAAACGATATTATGCATCTCATATCTATGTTTCATGATAAGATATAATATTCATTGCGAAGTGTTATGTATTCCTCCGCTACACTTCAAATGAATGTAAATGCGACACTTCCTTGCTAGGAAATAGCGTTTGCAGATGTCTAGGTATCGTAGCAATAGAGTTCTTATGATTCTTAAAACGCGTTATCGCATCTCATTTCTATGTTTCATGGTAAGATATAATATGATTTGCGAAGTGTTATATATTCCTTGTCTACACTTCAAATGAACGTAAATGCGACACTTTCTTGCAAGGAAATAGCGTTTGCTGATGTCTACGTATCGTAGCAATGGATTTCTGATGCTTCTTAAAACGCAATATCGCATCTCACTTCTATGAGTCATGGTAAGATATAATATGATTTGCGAAGTGTCATGTATTCCTCGTCCACGCTTCAAATGAATGTAAATGCGGCACTTCCTTGCAAGGAAATAGCGTTTGCAGATGTCTACGTATCGTAGCAATGGATTTCTGCTGCTTCTTAAAACGCGATATCGCATTTCACTTCTATGATTCATGGTAAGATATAATATGATTTGCGAAGTGTCATGTATTCCTCGTCTACACTTCAAATAAATGTAAATGCGACACTTCCCTGCAAGGAAATAGCGTTTGCAGATGTCTACGTATCGTAGCAATAGAGTTCTTATGATTCTTAAAACGCGATATCTGATCTCATTTCTATGTTTCATGGTAAGATATAATATGATTTGCGAAGTGGTGTGTATTCCTCGTCTAGACTTCAAATGAAAGTAAATGCGACACTTCCTTGCAAGGAAATAGCGTTTGCAGATGTCTAGGTATCGTAGCAATACAGTTCTAATGCTTCTTAAAACGCGATATCGCATCTCATTTCTATGTTACATGGTAAGATGTAATATGATTTGCGAAGTGTTATGTATTCCTCGTCTACACTTCAAATGAATGTAAATGCGACACTTCCTTGCTAGGAAATAGCGTCCGCAGATGTCTACGTATCGTAGCAATAGAGTTCTAATGCTTCTTAAAACGCGATATCGCATCTCATTTCTATGTTTCATGGTAAGATATAATATGATTTGCGTAGTGTTATGTATTCCTCGTCTACACTTCAAATGAATGTAAATGCGACACTTCCTTGCAAGGAAATAGCGTTTGCAAATGTCTACCTATCGTAGCAATAGAGTTCTTATGATTCTTAAAACGCGATATCGGAACTCATTTCTATGTTTCATGGTAAGATATAATATGATTTGCGAAGTGTTATGTATTCCTCGTCTACACTTCAAATGAATGTAAATGCGACACTTCCTTGCTAGGAAATAGCGTCTGCAGATGTCTAAGTATCGTAGCAATGGATTTCTGATGCTTCTTAAAACGCGATATCGCATCTCATTTCTTTGATTCTTGGTAAGATATAATATGATTTGCGAAGTGTTATGTATTCCTCGTCTACACTTCAAATGAATGTAAATGCGACACTTTCTTGCAAGGAAATAGCGTTTGCTGATGTCTACGTATCGTAGCAATGGATTTCTGATGCTTCTTAAAACGCGATATCGCATCTCACTTCTATGATTCATGGTAAGATATAATATGATTTGCGAAGTGTCATGTATTCCTCGTCTACACTTCAAATGAATGTAAATGCGACACTTCCCTACATGGAAATAGCGTTTGCAGATGTCTACTCATCGTAGCAATGGATTTCTGATGCTTCTTAAAACGCGATAACGCATCTCATTTCTATGTTTCATGGTAAGATATAATATGATTTGCGAAGTGTCATGTATTCCTCGTCCACGCTTCAAATGAATGTAAATGCGACACTTCCTTGCAAGGAAATAGCGTTTGCAGATGTCTACGTATCGTAGCAATAGAGTTCTTATGATTCTTAAAACGCGATATCGGAACTCATTTCTATGTTTCATGGTAAGATATAATATGATTTGCGAAGTGTTATGTATTCCTCGTCTACACTTCAAATGAATGTAAATGCGACACTTTCTTGCAAGGAAATAGCGTTTGCAGATGTCTACGTATCGTAGCAATGGATTTCTGATGCTTCTTAAAACGCGATATCGCATCTCATTTCTATGATTCATGGTAAGATATAATATGATTTGCGAAGTGTTATGTATTCCTCGTCTACACTTCAAATGAATGTAAATGCGACACTTCCTTGCTAGGAAATAGCGTTTCCAGATGTCTAGGTATCGTAGCAATAGTGTTCTTATGATCCTTAAAACGCGTTATAGCATCTCATTTCTATGTTTCATGGTAAGATATAATATGATTTGCGAAGTGTTATGTATTCCTCGTCTACACATCAAATGAATGTAAATGCGACACTTTCTTGCAAGGAAATAGCGTTTGCAGATGTCTACGTATCGTAGCAATGGATTTCTGATGCTTCTTAAAACGCGATATCGCATCTCATTTCTATGATTCATGGTAAGATATAATATGATTTGCGAAGTGTTATGTATTCCTCGTCTACACTTCAAATGAATGTAAATGCGACACTTCCTTGCTAGGAAATAGCGTTTCCAGATGTCTAGGTATCGTAGCAATAGTGTTCTTATGATCCTTAAAACGCGTTATAGCATCTCATTTCTATGTTTCATGGTAAGATATAATATGATTTGCGAAGTGTTATGTATTCCTCGTCTACACATCAAATGAATGTAAATGCGACACTTTCTTGCAAGGAAATAGCGTTTGCTGATGTCTACGTATCGTAGCAATGGATTTCTGATGCTTCTTAAAACGCGATATCGCATCTCACTTCTATGATTCATGGTAAGATATAATATGATTTGCGAAGTGTCATGTATTCCTCGTCTACACTTCAAATGAATGTAAATGCGACACTTCCCTACATGGAAATAGCGTTTGCAGATGTCTACTCATCGTAGCAATGGATTTCTGATGCTTCTTAAAACGCGATAACGCATCTCATTTCTATGTTTCATGGTAAGATATAATATGATTTGCGAAGTGTCATGTATTCCCCGTCCGCGCTTCAAATGAATGTAAATGCGACACTTCCTTGCAAGGAAATAGCGTTTGCAGATATCTACGTATCGTAGCAATAGAGTTCTTATGATTCTTAAAACGCGATATCGGAACTCATTTCTATGTTTCATGGTAAGATATAATATGATTTGCGAAGTGTTATGTATTCCTCGTCTACACTTCAAATGAATGTAAATGCGACACTTCCTTGCTAGGAAATAGCGTCCGCAGATGTCTACGTATCGTAGCAATAGAGTTCTAATGCTTCTTAAAACGCGATATCGCATCTCATTTCTATGTTTCATGGTAAGATATAATATGATTTGCGAAGTGTTATGTATTCCTCGTCTACACTTCAAATGAATGTAAATGCGACACTTCCTTGCTAGGAAATAGCGTCTGCAGATGTCTAAGTATCGTAGCAATGGATTTCTGATGCTTCTTAAAACGCGATATCGCATCTCATTTCTTTGATTCTTGGTAAGATATAATATGATTTGCGAAGTGTTATGTATTCCTCGTCTACACTTCAAATGAATGTAAATGCGACACTTTCTTGCAAGGAAATAGCGTTTGCTGATGTCTACGTATCGTAGCAATGGATTTCTGATGCCTCTTAAAACGCGATATCGCATCTCACTTCTATGATTCATGGTAAGATATAATATGATTTGCGAAGTGTCATGTATTCCTCGTCTACACTTCAAATGAATGTAAATGCGACACTTCCCTACATGGAAATAGCGTTTGCAGATGTCTACTCATCGTAGCAATGGATTTCTGATGCTTCTTAAAACGCGATAACGCATCTCATTTCTATGTTTCATGGTAAGATATAATATGATTTGCGAAGTGTCATGTATTCCTCGTCCACGCTTCAAATGAATGTAAATGCGACACTTCCTTGCAAGGAAATAGCGTTTGCAGATGTCTACGTATCGTAGCAATAGAGTTCTTATGATTCTTAAAACGCGATATCGGAACTCATTTCTATGTTTCATGGTAAGATATAATATGATTTGCGAAGTGTTATGTATTCCTCGTCTACACTTCAAATGAATGTAAATGCGACACTTTCTTGCAAGGAAATAGCGTTTGCAGATGTCTACGTATCGTAGCAATGGATTTCTGATGCTTCTTAAAACGCGATATCGCATCTCATTTCTATGATTCATGGTAAGATATAATATGATTTGCGAAGTGTTATGTATTCCTCGTCTACACTTCAAATGAATGTAAATGCGACACTTCCTTGCTAGGAAATAGCGTTTCCAGATGTCTAGGTATCGTAGCAATAGTGTTCTTATGATCCTTAAAACGCGTTGTAGCATCTCATTTCTATGTTTCATGGTAAGATATAATATGATTTGCGAAGTGTTATGTATTCCTCGTCTACACTTCAAATGAATGTAAATGCGACACTTTCTTGCAAGGAAATAGCGTTTGCTGATGTCTACGTATCGTAGCAATGGATTTCTGATGCTTCTTAAAACGCGATATCGCATCTCACTTCTATGATTCATGGTAAGATATAATATGATTTGCGAAGTGTCATGTATTCCTCGTCTACACTTCAAATGAATGTAAATGCGACACTTCCCTACATGGAAATAGCGTTTGCAGATGTCTACTCATCGTAGCAATGGATTTCTGATGCTTCTTAAAACGCGATAACGCATCTCATTTCTATGTTTCATGGTAAGATATAATATGATTTGCGAAGTGTCATGTATTCCCCGTCCGCGCTTCAAATGAATGTAAATGCGACACTTCCTTGCAAGGAAATAGCGTTTGCAGATGTCTACGTATCGTAGCAATAGAGTTCTTATGATTCTTAAAACGCGATATCGGAACTCATTTCTATGTTTCATGGTAAGATATAATATGATTTGCGAAGTGTTATGTATTCCTCGTCTACACTTCAAATGAATGTAAATGCGACACTTTCTTGCAGGGAAATAGCGTTTGCAGATGTCTACGTATCGTAGCAATAGAGTTCTAATGCTTCTTAAAACGCGATATCGCATCTCATTTCTATATTTCATGGTAAGATATAATATTCATTGCGAAGTGTTATGCATTCCTCGTCTACACTTCAAAGGAATGTAAATGCGACACTCCCTTGCAAGGAAATAGCGTTTGCAGATGTCTACGTATCGTAGCAATAGAGTTCAAATGCTTCTTAAAACGAGATATTGCATCTCATATCTATGTTTCAAGATAGGATATAATATTCATTGCGAAGTGATATGCATTCCTCGTCTACGAATCAAATGAATGTAAATGCGACACTTCCTTGCAAGGAAATAGCGTTTGCAGATGTCTGCGTATCGTAGCAATGGATTTCTGATGCTTCTTAAAACGCGATATCGCATCTCATTTCTATGATTCATGGTAAGATATAATATGATTTGCGAAGTGTCATGTATTCCTCGTCCACGCTTCAAATGAATGTAAATGCGACACTTCCTTGCAAGGAAATAGCGTTTGCAGATGTCTACGTATCGTAGCAATAGATTTCTAATGCTTCTTAAAACGCGATATCGCATCTCATTTCTATGTTTCATGATAAGATATAATATGATTTGCGAAGTGTTATGCATTCCTCGTCTACGATTCAAATGAATGTAAATGCGACACTCCCTTGCAAGGAAATAGCTTTTGCAGATGTCTACGTATCGTAGCAATAGAGTTCAAATGCTTCTTAAAACGAGATATTGCATCTCATATCTATGTTTCATGGTAAGATATAATATTCATTGCGAAGTGATATGCATTCCTCGTCTACGAATCAAATGAATGTAAATGCGACACTTCCTTGCAAGGAAATAGCGTTTGCAGATGTCTGCGTATCGTAGCAATAGAGTTCTTATGATACTTAAAACGCGATTTCGCATCTCATTTCTATGTTTCATGGTAAGATGTAATATGATTTGCGAAGTGTTATGTATTCCTCGTCTACACTTCAAATGAATGTAACTGCGACACTTCCTTGCTAGGAAATAGCGTCTGCAGTTGTCTAGGTATCGTAGCAATAGAGTTCTAATGCTTCTTAAAACGCGATATCGCATCTCATTTCTGTTTCATGGTAAGATATAATATGATTTGCGAAGTGCTATGTATTCCTCGTCTACACTTCAAATGAATGTAAATGCGACACTTCCTTGCAAGGAAATAGCGTCTGCAGATGTCTAGGTATCGTAGAAATAGAGTTCAAATGCGTCTTAAAACGAGATATTGCATCTCATATCTATGTTTCATGATAAGATATAATATTCATTGCGAAGTGATATGCATTCCTCGTCTACGATTCAAATGAATGTAAATGCGACACTTCCTTGCAAGGAAATAGCGTTTGCAGATGTCTGCGTATCGTAGCAATAGAGTTCTTATGATTCTTAAAACGCGATATCGCATCTCATTTCTATGTTTCATGGTAAGATGTAATATGATTTGCGAAGTGTTATGTATTCCTCGTCTACACTTCAAATGAATGTAACTGCGACACTTCCTTGCTAGGAAATAGCGTCTGCAGATGTCTAGGTATCGTAGCAATAGAGTTCTAATGCTTCTTAAAACGCGATATCGCATCTCATTTCTATGTTTCATGGTAAGATATAATATGATTTGCGAAGTGGTGTGTATTCCTCGTCTAGACTTCAAATGAAAGTAAATGCGACACTTCCTTGCAAGGAAATAGCGTTTGCAGATGTCTAGGTATCGTAGCAATACAGTTCTAATGCTTCTAAAAACGCGATATCGCATCTCATTTCTATGTTACATGGTAAGATGTAATATGATTTGCGAAGTGTTATGTATTCCTCGTCTACACTTCAAATGAATGTAAATGCGACACTTCCTTGCTAGGAAATAGCGTCCGCAGATGTCTACGTATCGTAGCAATAGAGTTCTAATGCTTCTTAAAACGCGATATCGCATCTCATTTCTATGTTTCATGGTAAGATATAATATGATTTGCGAAGTGTTATGTATTCCTCGTCTACACTTCAAATGAATGTAAATGCGACACTTCCTTGCAAGGAAATAGCGTTTGCAAATGTCTACCTATCGTAGCAATAGAGTTCTTATGATTCTTAAAACGCGATATCGGAACTCATTTCTATGTTTCATGGTAAGATATAATATGATTTGCGAAGTGTTATGTATTCCTCGTCTACACTTCAAATGAATGTAAATGCGACACTTCCTTGCTAGGAAATAGGGTCTGCAGATGTCTAAGTATCGTAGCAATGGATTTCTGATGCTTCTTAAAACGCGATATCGCATCTCATTTCTTTGATTCTTGGTAAGATATAATATGATTTGCGAAGTGTTATGTATTCCTCGTCTACACTTCAAATGAATGTAAATGCGACACTTTCTTGCAAGGAAATAGCGTTTGCTGATGTCTACGTATCGTAGCAATGGATTTCTGATGCTTCTTAAAACGCGATATCGCATCTCACTTCTATGATTCATGGTAAGATATAATATGATTTGCGAAGTGTCATGTATTCCTCGTCTACACTTCAAATGAATGTAAATGCGACACTTCCCTACATGGAAATAGCGTTTGCAGATGTCTACTCATCGTAGCAATGGATTTCTGATGCTTCTTAAAACGCGATAACGCATCTCATTTCTATGTTTCATGGTAAGATATAATATGATTTGCGAAGTGTCATGTATTCCTCGTCCACGCTTCAAATGAATGTAAATGCGACACTTCCTTGCAAGGAAATAGCGTTTGCAGATGTCTACGTATCGTAGCAATAGAGTTCTTATGATTCTTAAAACGCGATATCGGAACTCATTTCTATGTTTCATGGTAAGATATAATATGATTTGCGAAGTGTTATGTATTCCTCGTCTACACTTCAAATGAATGTAAATGCGACACTTTCTTGCAGGGAAATAGCGTTTGCAGATGTCTACGTATCGTAGCAATAGAGTTCTAATGCTTCTTAAAACGCGATATCGCATCTCATTTCTATATTTCATGGTAAGATATAATATTCATTGCGAAGTGTTATGCATTCCTCGTCTACACTTCAAAGGAATGTAAATGCGACACTCCCTTGCAAGGAAATAGCGTTTGCAGATGTCTACGTATCGTAGCAATAGAGTTCAAATGCTTCTTAAAACGAGATATTGCATCTCATATCTATGTTTCAAGATAGGATATAATATTCATTGCGAAGTGATATGCATTCCTCGTCTACGAATCAAATGAATGTAAATGCGACACTTCCTTGCAAGGAAATAGCGTTTGCAGATGTCTGCGTATCGTAGCAATGGATTTCTGATGCTTCTTAAAACGCGATATCGCATCTCATTTCTATGATTCATGGTAAGATATAATATGATTTGCGAAGTGTCATGTATTCCTCGTCCACGCTTCAAATGAATGTAAATGCGACACTTCCTTGCAAGGAAATAGCGTCTGCAGTTGTCTAGGTATCGTAGCAATAGAGTTCTAATGCTTCTTAAAACGCGATATCGCATCTCATTTCTGTTTCATGGTAAGATATAATATGATTTGCGAAGTGCTATGTATTCCTCGTCTACACTTCAAATGAATGTAAATGCGACACTTCCTTGCAAGGAAATAGCGTCTGCAGATGTCTAGGTATCGTAGAAATAGAGTTCAAATGCGTCTTAAAACGAGATATTGCATCTCATATCTATGTTACATGATAAGATATAATATTCATTGTGAAGTGATATGCATTCCTCGTCTACGATTCAAATGAATGTAAATGCGACACTTCCTTGCAAGGAAATAGCGTTTGCAGATGTCTGCGTATCGTAGCAATAGAGTTCTTATGATTCTTAAAACGCGATATCGCATCTCATTTCTATGTTTCATGGTAAGATGTAATATGATTTGCGAAGTGTTATGTATTCCTCGTCTACACTTCAAATAAATGTAAATGCGACACTTCCCTGCAAGGAAATAGCGTTTGCAGATGTCTACGTATCGTAGCAATAGAGTTCTTATGATTCTTAAAACGCGATATCTGATCTCATTTCTATGTTTCATGGTAAGATATAATATGATTTGCGAAGTGGTGTGTATTCCTCGTCTAGACTTCAAATGAAAGTAAATGCGACACTTCCTTGCAAGGAAATAGCGTTTGCAGATGTCTAGGTATCGTAGCAATACAGTTCTAATGCTTCTTAAAACGCGATATCGCATCTCATTTCTATGTTACATGGTAGGATGTAATATGATTTGCGAAGTGTTATGTATTCCTCGTCTACACTTCAAATGAATGTAAATGCGACACTTCCTTGCTAGGAAATAGCGTCCGCAGATGTCTACGTATCGTAGCAATAGAGTTCTAATGCTTCTTAAAACGCGATATCGCATCTCATTTCTATGTTTCATGGTAAGATATAATATGATTTGCGAAGTGTTATGTATTCCTCGTCTACACTTCAAATGAATGTAAATGCGACACTTCCTTGCAAGGAAATAGCGTTTGCAAATGTCTACCTATCGTAGCAATAGAGTTCTTATGATTCTTAAAACGCGATATCGGAACTCATTTCTATGTTTCATGGTAAGATATAATATGATTTGCGAAGTGTTATGTATTCCTCGTCTACACTTCAAATGAATGTAAATGCGACACTTCCTTGCTAGGAAATAGGGTCTGCAGATGTCTAAGTATCGTAGCAATGGATTTCTGATGCTTCTTAAAACGCGATATCGCATCTCATTTCTTTGATTCTTGGTAAGATATAATATGATTTGCGAAGTGTTATGTATTCCTCGTCTACACTTCAAATGAATGTAAATGCGACACTTTCTTGCAAGGAAATAGCGTTTGCTGATGTCTACGTATCGTAGCAATGGATTTCTGATGCTTCTTAAAACGCGATATCGCATCTCACTTCTATGATTCATGGTAAGATATAATATGATTTGCGAAGTGTCATGTATTCCTCGTCTACACTTCAAATGAATGTAAATGCGACACTTCCCTACATGGAAATAGCGTTTGCAGATGTCTACTCATCGTAGCAATGGATTTCTGATGCTCCTTAAAACGCGATAACGCATCTCATTTCTATGTTTCATGGTAAGATATAATATGATTTGCGAAGTGTCATGTATTCCTCGTCCACGCTTCAAATGAATGTAAATGCGACACTTCCTTGCAAGGAAATAGCGTTTGCAGATGTCTACGTATCGTAGCAATAGAGTTCTTATGATTCTTAAAACGCGATATCGGAACTCATTTCTATGTTTCATGGTAAGATATAATATGATTTGCGAAGTGTTATGTATTCCTCGTCTACACTTCAAATGAATGTAAATGCGACACTTTCTTGCAAGGAAATAGCGTTTGCAGATGTCTACGTATCGTAGCAATGGATTTCTGATGCTTCTTAAAACGCGATATCGCATCTCATTTCTATGATTCATGGTAAGATATAATATGATTTGCGAAGTGTTATGTATTCCTCGTCTACACTTCAAATGAATGTAAATGCGACACTTCCTTGCTAGGAAATAGCGTTTCCAGATGTCTAGGTATCGTAGCAATAGTGTTCTTATGATCCTTAAAACGCGTTATAGCATCTCATTTCTATGTTTCATGGTAAGATATAATATGATTTGCGAAGTGTTATGTATTCCTCGTCTACACATCAAATGAATGTAAATGCGACACTTTCTTGCAAGGAAATAGCGTTTGCTGATGTCTACGTATCGTAGCAATGGATTTCTGATGCTTCTTAAAACGCGATATCGCATCTCACTTCTATGATTCATGGTAAGATATAATATGATTTGCGAAGTGTCATGTATTCCTCGTCTACACTTCAAATGAATGTAAATGCGACACTTCCCTACATGGAAATAGCGTTTGCAGATGTCTACTCATCGTAGCAATGGATTTCTGATGCTTCTTAAAACGCGATAACGCATCTCATTTCTATGTTTCATGGTAAGATATAATATGATTTGCGAAGTGTCATGTATTCCCCGTCCGCGCTTCAAATGAATGTAAATGCGACACTTCCTTGCAAGGAAATAGCGTTTGCAGATGTCTACGTATCGTAGCAATAGAGTTCTTATGATTCTTAAAACGCGATATCGGAACTCATTTCTATGTTTCATGGTAAGATATAATATGATTTGCGAAGTGTTATGTATTCCTCGTCTACACTTCAAATGAATGTAAATGCGACACTTCCTTGCTAGGAAATAGCGTCTGCAGATGTCTAAGTATCGTAGCAATGGATTTCTGATGCTTCTTAAAACGCGATATCGCATCTCATTTCTTTGATTCTTGGTAAGATATAATATGATTTGCGAAGTGTTATGTATTCCTCGTCTACACTTCAAATGAATGTAAATGCGACACTTTCTTGCAAGGAAATAGCGTTTGCTGATGTCTACGTATCGTAGCAATGGATTTCTGATGCCTCTTAAAACGCGATATCGCATCTCACTTCTATGATTCATGGTAAGATATAATATGATTTGCGAAGTGTCATGTATTCCTCGTCTACACTTCAAATGAATGTAAATGCGACACTTCCCTACATGGAAATAGCGTTTGCAGATGTCTACTCATCGTAGCAATGGATTTCTGATGCTTCTTAAAACGCGATAACGCATCTCATTTCTATGTTTCATGGTAAGATATAATATGATTTGCGAAGTGTCATGTATTCCTCGTCCACGCTTCAAATGAATGTAAATGCGACACTTCCTTGCAAGGAAATAGCGTTTGCAGATGTCTACGTATCGTAGCAATAGAGTTCTTATGATTCTTAAAACGCGATATCGGAACTCATTTCTATGTTTCATGGTAAGATATAATATGATTTGCGAAGTGTTATGTATTCCTCGTCTACACTTCAAATGAATGTAAATGCGACACTTTCTTGCAAGGAAATAGCGTTTGCAGATGTCTACGTATCGTAGCAATGGATTTCTGATGCTTCTTAAAACGCGATATCGCATCTCATTTCTATGATTCATGGTAAGATATAATATGATTTGCGAAGTGTTATGTATTCCTCGTCTACACTTCAAATGAATGTAAATGCGACACTTCCTTGCTAGGAAATAGCGTTTCCAGATGTCTAGGTATCGTAGCAATAGTGTTCTTATGATCCTTAAAACGCGTTGTAGCATCTCATTTCTATGTTTCATGGTAAGATATAATATGATTTGCGAAGTGTTATGTATTCCTCGTCTACACTTCAAATGAATGTAAATGCGACACTTTCTTGCAAGGAAATAGCGTTTGCTGATGTCTACGTATCGTAGCAATGGATTTCTGATGCTTCTTAAAACGCGATATCGCATCTCACTTCTATGATTCATGGTAAGATATAATATGATTTGCGAAGTGTCATGTATTCCTCGTCTACACTTCAAATGAATGTAAATGCGACACTTCCCTACATGGAAATAGCGTTTGCAGATGTCTACTCATCGTAGCAATGGATTTCTGATGCTTCTTAAAACGCGATAACGCATCTCATTTCTATGTTTCATGGTAAGATATAATATGATTTGCGAAGTGTCATGTATTCCCCGTCCGCGCTTCAAATGAATGTAAATGCGACACTTCCTTGCAAGGAAATAGCGTTTGCAGATGTCTACGTATCGTAGCAATAGAGTTCTTATGATTCTTAAAACGCAATATCGGAACTCATTTCTATGTTTCATGGTAAGATATAATATGATTTGCGAAGTGTTATGTATTCCTCGTCTACACTTCAAATGAATGTAAATGCGACACTTTCTTGCAGGGAAATAGCGTTTGCAGATGTCTACGTATCGTAGCAATAGAGTTCTAATGCTTCTTAAAACGAGATATTGCATCTCATATCTATGTTTCAAGATAGGATATAATATTCATTGCGAAGTGATATGCATTCCTCGTCTACGAATCAAATGAATGTAAATGCGACACTTCCTTGCAAGGAAATAGCGTTTGCAGATGTCTGCGTATCGTAGCAATGGATTTCTGATGCTTCTTAAAACGCGATATCGCATCTCATTTCTATGATTCATGGTAAGATATAATATGATTTGCGAAGTGTCATGTATTCCTCGTCCACGCTTCAAATGAATGTAAATGCGACACTTCCTTGCAAGGAAATAGCGTTTGCAGATGTCTACGTATCGTAGCAATAGATTTCTAATGCTTCTTAAAACGCGATATCGCATCTCATTTCTATGTTTCATGATAAGATATAATATGATTTGCGAAGTGTTATGCATTCCTCGTCTACGATTCAAATGAATGTAAATGCGACACTCCCTTGCAAGGAAATAGCTTTTGCAGATGTCTACGTATCGTAGCAATAGAGTTCAAATGCTTCTTAAAACGAGATATTGCATCTCATATCTATGTTTCATGGTAAGATATAATATTCATTGCGAAGTGATATGCATTCCTCGTCTACGAATCAAATGAATGTAAATGCGACACTTCCTTGCAAGGAAATAGCGTTTGCAGATGTCTGCGTATCGTAGCAATAGAGTTCTTATGATACTTAAAACGCGATTTCGCATCTCATTTCTATGTTTCATGGTAAGATGTAATATGATTTGCGAAGTGTTATGTATTCCTCGTCTACATTTCAAATGAATGTAACTGCGACACTTCCTTGCTAGGAAATAGCGTCTGCAGTTGTCTAGGTATCGTAGCAATAGAGTTCTAATGCTTCTTAAAACGCGATATCGCATCTCATTTCTGTTTCATGGTAAGATATAATATGATTTGCGAAGTGCTATGTATTCCTCGTCTACACTTCAAATGAATGTAAATGCGACACTTCCTTGCAAGGAAATAGCGTCTGCAGATGTCTAGGTATCGTAGAAATAGAGTTCAAATGCGTCTTAAAACGAGATATTGCATCTCATATCTATGTTTCATGATAAGATATAATATTCATTGCGAAGTGATATGCATTCCTCGTCTACGATTCAAATGAATGTAAATGCGACACTTCCTTGCAAGGAAATAGCGTTTGCAGATGTCTGCGTATCGTAGCAATAGAGTTCTTATGATTCTTAAAACGCGATATCGCATCTCATTTCTATGTTTCATGGTAAGATGTAATATGATTTGCGAAGTGTTATGTATTCCTCGTCTACACTTCAAATGAATGTAACTGCGACACTTCCTTGCTAGGAAATAGCGTCTGCAGATGTCTAGGTATCGTAGCAATAGAGTTCTAATGCTTCTTAAAACGCGATATCGCATCTCATTTCTATGTTTCATGGTAAGATATAATATGATTTGCGAAGTGCTATGTATTCCTCGTCTATTCTTCAAATGAACGTAAATGCGACACTTCCTTGCAAGGAAATAGCGTTTGCAAATGTCTACCTATCGTAGCAATAGTGTTCTAATGCTTCTTAAAACGCGATATCGCATCGCATTTCTATGTTTCATGGTAAGATATAATATGATTTGCGAAGTGTCATGTATTCCTCGTCTACACTTCAAATGAATGTAAATGCGACACTTCTTTGCAAGGATATAGCGTTTGCAGATATCTACGTATCGTAGCAATAGAGTTCTTATGATTCTTAAAACGCGATATCGGATTTCATTTCTATGTTTCATGGTAAGATATAATATGATTTGCGGAGTGTTATGTATTCCTCGTCTACACTTCAAATGAATGTAAATGCGACACTTCCTTGCCACGAAATAGCGTCTGCAGATGTCTAGGTATCGTAGCAATAGAGTTCTAATGCTTCTTAAAACGCGATATCGCATCTCATTTCTATGTTTCATGGTAAGATATAATATGATTTGCGAAGTGTTATGCATTCCTCGTCTACGATTCAAATGAATGTAAATGCGACACTTCCTTGCAAGGAAATAGCGTTTGCAGATGTCTACGTCGCGAAGCAATAGATTTCAAATGCTTCTTAAAACGATATTATGCATCTCATATCTATGTTTCATGATAAGATATAATATTCATTGCGAAGTGTTATGCATTCCTCGCCTACGATTCAAATGAATGTAAATGCAACACTTCCTTCCATGGAAAGAGCGTTTGCAGATGTCTCTACGTATCGTAGCAATAGAGTTCTAATGCTTCTTAAAACGCGATATTGCATCTCATTTCTATATTTCATGGTAAGATATAATATGATTTGCAAAGTGTTATGTATTCCTCGTCTACACTTCAAATGAATGTAACTGCGACACTTCCTTGCTAGGAAATAGCGTCTGCAGATGTCTAGGTATCGTAGCAATAAAGTTCTAATGCTTCTTAAAACGCGATATCGCATCTCATTTCTATGTTTCATGGTAAGATATTATATGATTTGCGAAGTGTCATGTATTCCTCGTCTACACTTCAAATGAATGCAAATGCGACACTTCTTTGCAAGGAAATAGCGTTTGCAGATATCTACGTATCGTAGCAATAGAGTTCTTATGATTCTTAAAACGGGATATCGCATCACATTTCTATGTTTCATGGTAAGACATAATATGATTTGCGGAGTGTTATGTATTCCTCGTCTACACTTCAGATGAATGTAAATGCGACACTTCCTTGCAAGGAAATAGCGTTTGCAAATGTCTACCTATCGTAGCAGTAGTGTTCTAATGCTTCTTAAAATGCGATATCGCATCTCATTTCTATGTTTCATGGTAAGATATAATATGATTTGCGAAGTGTTGTGTATTCCTCGTCTATTCTTCAAATGAATGTAAATGCGACACTTCCTTGCAAGGAAATAGCGATTGCAGATGTCTGCGTATCGTAGCAATAGAGTTCTAATGCTTCTTAAAACGCGATATCGCATCTCATTTCTATATTTCATGGTAAGATATAATATTCATTGCGAAGTGTTATGCATTCCTCTTCTACACTTCAAAGGAATGTAAATGCGACACTCCCTTGCAAGGAAATAGCGTTTGCAGATGTCTACGTATCGTAGCAATAGAGTTCAAATGCTTCTTAAAACGAGATATTGCATCTCATATCTATGTTTCAAGATAGGATATAATATTCATTGCGAAGTGATATGCATTCCTCGTCTACGAATCAAATGAATGTAAATGCGACACTTCCTTGCAAGGAAATAGCGTTTGCAGATGTCTGCGTATCGTAGCAATAGAGTTCTTATGATTCTTAAAACGCGATTTCGCATCTCATTTCTATGTTTCATGGTAAGATGTAATATGATTTGCGAAGTGTTATGTATTCCTCGTCTACACTTCAAATGAATGTAACTGCGACACTTCCTTGCTAGGAAATAGCGTCTGCAGTTGTCTAGGTATCGTAGCAATAGAGTTCTAATGCTTCTTAAAACGCGATATCGCATCTCATTTCTATGTTTCATGGTAAGATATAATATGATTTGCGAAGTGCTATGTATTCCTCGTCTACACTTCAAATGAATGTAAATGCGACACTTCCTTGCAAGGAAATAGCGTCTGCAGATGTCAAGGTATCGTAGAAATAGAGTTCAAATGCGTCTTAAAACGAGATATTGCATCTCATATCTATGTTTCATGATAAGATATAATATTCATTGCGAAGTGATATGCATTCCTCGTCTACGATTCAAATGAATGTAAATGCGACACTTCCTTGCAAGGAAATAGCGTTTGCAGATGTCTGCGTATCGTAGCAATAGAGTTCTTATGATTCTTAAAACGCGATATCGCATCTCATTTCTATGTTTCATGGTAAGATGTAATATGATTTGCGAAGTGTTATGTATTCCTCGTCTACACTTCAAATGAATGTAACTGCGACACTTCCTTGCTAGGAAATAGCGTCTGCAGATGTCTAGGTATCGTAGCAATAGAGTTCTAATGCTTCTTAAAACGCGATATCGCATCTCATTTCTATGTTTCATGGTAAGATATAATATGATTTGCGAAGTGCTATATATTCCTCGTCTATTCTTCAAATGAACGTAAATGCGACACTTCCTTGCAAGGAAATAGCGTTTGCAAATGTCTACCTATCGTAGCAATAGTGTTCTAATGCTTCTTAAAACGCGATATCGCATCGCATTTCTATGTTTCATGGTAAGATATAATATGATTTGCGAAGTGTCATGTATTCCTCGTCTACACTTCAAATGAATGTAAATGCGACACTTCTTTGCAAGGAAATAGCGTTTGCAGATATCTACGTATCGTAGCAATAGAGTTCTTATGATTCTTAAAACGCGATATCGGATTTCATTTCTATGTTTCATGGTAAGATATTATATGATTTGCGAAGTGTCATGTATTCCTCGTCTACACTTCAAATGAATGTAAATGCTACACTTCCTTGCTAGGAAATAGCGTTTGCAGATGTCTACGTATCGTAGCAATAGATTTCTAACGCTTCTTAAAACGCGATATCGCATCTCATTTCTATGTTTCATGATAAGATATAATATGATTTGCGAAGTGTTATGCATTCCTCGTCTACGATTCAAATGAATGTAAATGCGACACTCCCTTGCAAGGAAATAGCATTTGCAGATGTCTACGTATCGTAGCAATAGAGTTCAAATGCTTCTTAAAACGAGATATTGCATCTCATATCTATGTTTCATGGTAAGATATAATATTCATTGCGAAGTCTTATGCATTCCTCGTCAACGATTCAAATGAATGTAAATGCGACACTTCCTTGCAAGGACATAGCGTTTGCAGATGTCTGCGTAACGTAGCAATAGAGTTCTTATGATTCTTAAATCGCGATATTGCATCTCATTTCTATGTTTCATGGTACGACTCATATGAATGTAAATGCGACACTTCCTTGCAAGGAAATAGCGTCTGCAGATGTCTAGGTATCGTAGCAACAGAGTTCTAATGCTACTTAAAACGCGATATCGCATCTCATTCCTATGTTTCATGGTAAGATATAATATTCATTGCGAAGTGTTATGCATTCCTCGTCTACGATTCAATTGAATGTAAATGCGACACTTCCTTGCAAGGAAATAGCGTTTGCAGATGTCTACGTATCGTAGCAATAGAGTTCAAATGCTTCTTAAAACGAGATATCGCATCTCATTTCTATGTTTCATGGTAAGATATAATATGATTTGCGAAGTGTTATGTATTCCTCGTCTACACTTCAAATGAATGTAAATGCGACACATCCTTGCAAGGAAATAGCGTTTGCAAATGTCTACATATCGTAGCAATGGTGTTCTAATGCTTCTTAAAGCGCGATATCGCATCTCATTTCTATGTTTCATGGTAAGATATAATATGATTGGCGAAGTGTTATGTATTCCTCGTCTACACTTCAAATGAATGTAAATGCGACACTTCCTTGCTAGGAAATAGCGTTTGCAGATGTCTACGTATCGTAGCAATAGAGTTCAAATGCTTCTTAAAAAGAGATATTGCATCTCTTATCTATGTTTCATGATAAGATATAATATTCTTTGCGAAGTGTTATGCATTCCTCGTCTACGTTTCAAATGAATGTAAATGCGACACTTCCTTGCAGGGAAATAGCGTTTGCAGATGTCTACGTATCGTAGCGATAGAGTTCTTATGATTCTTAGAACGCGATATCGCATCTCATTCCCATGTTTCATGGTAAGATATAATATGATTTGCGAAGTGTTATGTATTCCTCGTCTGCACTTCAAATGAATGTAAATGCGACACTTCCTTGCAAGGAAATAGCGCATGCAGATGTCTACGTATCGTAGCAATAGAGTTCTTATGATTCTTAAATCGCGATATCGCATCTCATTTCTATGTTTCATGGTAAGATATAATATGATTGGCGAAGTGTTATGTATTCCTCGTCTACACTTCAAATGAATGTAAATGCGACACTTCCTTGCTAGGAAATAGCGTTTGCAGATGTCTACGTATCGAAGCAATAGAGTTCAAATGCTTCTTAAAAGGAGATATTGCATCTCTTACCTATGTTTCATGATAAGATATAATATGATTTGCGAAGTGTTATGCATTCCTCGTCTACGGTTCAAATGAATGTAAATGCGACACTTCCTTGCAGGGAAATAGCGTTTGCAGATGTCTACGTATCGTAGCAATAGAGTTCTTATGATTCTTAGAACGCGATATCGCATCTCATTCCCATGTTTCATGGTAAGATATAATATGATTTGCGAAGTGTTATGTATTCCTCGTCTGCACTACAAATGAATGTAAATGCGACACTTCCTTGCAAGCAAATAGCGTATGCAGATGTCTACGTATCGTAGCAATAGAGTTCTTATGATTCTTAAATCGCGATATCGCATCTCATTTCTATGTTTCATGGTAAGATATAATATGATTTGCGAAGTATCATGTATTCCTCGTCTACACTTCAAATGAATGTGAATGCGACTCTTCCTCGCTAGGAAATGGCGTTTGCAGATGTCTACGTATCGTAGCAATAGATTTCTAATGCTTCTAAAAACGCGATATCGCATCTCATTTCTATGTTTAATGGTAAGGTATAATATGATTTGCGAAGTGTTATGTATTCCTCGTCTACACTTCAAATGAATGTAAATGCGACACTTCCTTGCTAGGAAATAGCGTTTGCAGATGTCTACGTATCGAAGCAATAGAGTTCAAATGCTTCTTAAAAAGAGATATTGCATCTCTTATCTGTGTTTCATGGTAAGATATAATATGATTTGCGAAGTGTTATGCATTCCTCGTCTACGGTTCAAATGAATGTAAATGCGACACTTCCTTGCAGGGAAATAGCGTTTGCAGATGTCTACGTATCGTAGCAATAGAGTTCTTATGATTCTTAGAACGCGATATCGCATCTCATTCCCATGTTTCATGGTAAGATATAATATGATTTGCGAAGTGTTATGTATTCCTCGTCTGCACTTCAAATGAATGTAAATGCGACACTTCCTTGCAAGGAAATAGCGTATGCAGATGTCTACGTATCGTAGCAATAGAGTTCTTATGATTCTTAAATCGCGATATGGCATCTCATTTCTATGTTTCATGGTAAGATATAATATGATTTGCGAAGTATCATGTATTCCTCGTCTACACTTCAAATGAATGTGAATGCGACACTTCCTCGCTATGAAATGGCGTTTGCAGATGTCTACGTATCGTAGCAATAGATTTCTAATGCTTCTTAAAACGCGATATCGCATCTCATTTCTATGTTTAATGGTAAGATATAATATGATTTGCGAAGTGTTATGTATTCCTCGTCTACACTTCAAATGAATGTAAATGCGACACTTCCTTGCTAGGAAATAGCGTTTGCAGATGTCTACGTATCGAAGCAATAGAGTTCAAATGCTTCTTAAAACGAGATATTGCATCTCATATCTATGTTTCATGATAAGATATAATATTCATTGCGAAGTGTCATGCATTCCTCGTCTACGATTCAAATGAATGTAAATGCGACACTTCCTTGCAAGGAAATAGTGTTTGCAGATGTCTACGTATCGTAGCAATAGAGTTCTAATGCTTCTTAAAACGCGATATCGCATCTCATTTCTATGTTTCATGGTAAGATATAATATGATTTGCGAAGTGTTATCTATTCCTCGTCAACACTTCAAATGAATGTAAATGCGACACTTCCTTGCAAGGAAATAGCGATTGCAGATGTCTACGTATCGTAGCAATAGAGTTCAAATGCTTCTTAAAACGAGATATTGCATCTCATATCTATGTTTCATGATAAGATATAATATTCATTGCGATGTGTTATGCATTCCTCGTCTACGATTCAAATGAATGTAAATGCGACACTTCCTTGCTAGGAAATAGCGTCTGCAGATGTCTAGGTATCGTAGCAATAGAGTTCTAATGCTTCTTAAAACGCGATATCGCATCCCATTTCTATGTTTCATGGTAAGATGTAATATGATTTGCGAAGTGTCATGTATTCCACGTCTACACTTCAAATGAATGTAAATGCGACACTACCTTGCAAGGAAATAGCGTTTGCAGATGTCTACGTATCGGAGCAATAGAGTTCATATGATTCCTAAAACGCGATATCGCATCTCATTTCTATGTTTCATGGTAAGATATAACATGATTTGCGAAGTGTTATGTATTCCTCGTCTACACATCAAATGAATGTGAATGCGATACTTCCTCGCTAGGAAATAGCGTTTGCAGATGTCTACGTATCGAAGCAATAGAGTTCAAATGCTTCTTAAAAAGAGATATTGCATCTCTTATCTATGTTTCATGGTAAGATATAATATGATTTGCGAAGTGTTATGCATTCCTCGTCTACGGTTCAAATGAATGTAAATGCGTCACTTCCTTGCAGGGAAATAGCGTTTGCAGATGTCTACGTATCGTAGCAATAGAGTTCTTATGATTCTTAGAACGTGATATCGCATCTCATTCCCATGTTTCATGGTAAGATATAATATGATTTGCGAAGTGTTATGTATTCCTCGTCTGCACTTCAAATGAATGTAAATGCGACACTTCCTTGCAAGGAAATAGCGTATGCAGATGTCTACGTATCGTAGCAATAGAGTTCTTATGATCCTTAAATCGCGATATCGCATCTCATTTCTATGTTTCATGGTAAGATATAATATGATTTGCGAAGTATCATGTATTCCTCGTCTACACTTCAAATGAATGTGAATGCGACACTTCCTCGCTATGAAATGGCGTTTGCAGATGTCTACGTATCGTAGCAATAGATTTCTAATGCTTCTTAAAACGCGATATCGCATCTCATTTCTATGTTTAATGGTAAGATATAATATGATTTGCGAAGTGTTATGTATTCCTCGTCTACACTTCAAATGAATGTAAATGCGACACTTCCTTGCTAGGAAATAGCGTTTGCAGATGTCTACGTATCGAAGCAATAGAGTTCAAATGCTTCTTAAAACGAGATATTGCATCTCATATCTATGTTTCATGATAAGATATAATATTCATTGCGAAGTGTCATGCATTCCTCGTCTACGATTCAAATGAATGTAAATGCGACACTTCCTTGCAAGGAAATAGTGTTTGCAGATGTCTACGTATCGTAGCAATAGAGTTCTAATGCTTCTTAAAACGCGATATCGCATCTCATTTCTATGTTTCATGGTAAGATATAATATGATTTGCGAAGTGTTATCTATTCCTCGTCAACACTTCAAATGAATGTAAATGCGACACTTCCTTGCAAGGAAATAGCGATTGCAGATGTCTACGTATCGTAGCAATAGAGTTCAAATGCTTCTTAAAACGAGATATTGCATCTCATATCTATGTTTCATGATAAGATATAATATTCATTGCGAAGTGTTATGCATTCCTCGTCTACGATTCAAATGAATGTAAATGCGACACTTCCTTGCTAGGAAATAGCGTCTGCAGATGTCTAGGTATCGTAGCAATAGAGTTCTAATGCTTCTTAAAACGCGATATCGCATCCCATTTCTATGTTTCATGGTAAGATGTAATATGATTTGCGAAGTGTCATGTATTCCACGTCTACACTTCAAATGAATGTAAATGCGACACTTCCTTGCAAGGACATAGCGTTTGCAGATGTCTGCGTAACGTAGCAATAGAGTTCTTATGATTCTTAAATCGCGATATTGCATCTCATTTCTATGTTTCATGGTACGACTCATATGAATGTAAATGCGACACTTCCTTGCAAGGAAATAGCGTCTGCAGATGTCTAGGTATCGTAGCAACAGAGTTCTAATGCTACTTAAAACGCGATATCGCATCTCATTTCTATGTTTCATGGTAAGATATAATATTCATTGCGAAGTGTTATGCATTCCTCGTCTACGATTCAATTGAATGTAAATGCGACACTTCCTTGCAAGGAAATAGCGTTTGCAGATGTCTACGTATCGTAGCAATAGAGTTCAAATGCTTCTTAAAACGAGATATCGCATCTCATTTCTATGTTTCATGGTAAGATATAATATGATTTGCGAAGTGTTATGTATTCCTCGTCTACACTTCAAATGAATGTAAATGCGACACATCCTTGCAAGGAAATAGCGTTTGCAAATGTCTACATATCGTAGCAATGGTGTTCTAATGCTTCTTAAAGCGCGATATCGCATCTCATTTCTATGTTTCATGGTAAGATATAATATGATTGGCGAAGTGTTATGTATTCCTCGTCTACACTTCAAATGAATGTAAATGCGACACTTCCTTGCTAGGAAATAGCGTTTGCAGATGTCTACGTATCGAAGCAATAGAGTTCAAATGCTTCTTAAAAAGAGATATTGCATCTCTTATCTATGTTTCATGATAAGATATAATATTCTTTGCGAAGTGTTATGCATTCCTCGTCTACGTTTCAAATGAATGTAAATGCGACACTTCCTTGCAGGGAAATAGCGTTTGCAGATGTCTACGTATCGTAGCGATAGAGTTCTTATGATTCTTAGAACGCGATATCGCATCTCATTCCCATGTTTCATGGTAAGATATAATATGATTTGCGAAGTGTTATGTATTCCTCGTCTGCACTTCAAATGAATGTAAATGCGACACTTCCTTGCAAGGAAATAGCGCATGCAGATGTCTACGTATCGTAGCAATAGAGTTCTTATGATTCTTAAATCGCGATATCGCATCTCATTTCTATGTTTCATGGTAAGATATAATATGATTGGCGAAGTGTTATGTATTCCTCGTCTACACTTCAAATGAATGTAAATGCGACACTTCCTTGCTAGGAAATAGCGTTTGCAGATGTCTACGTATCGAAGCAATAGAGTTCAAATGCTTCTTAAAAGGAGATATTGCATCTCTTACCTATGTTTCATGATAAGATATAATATTCTTTGCGAAGTGTTATGCATTCCTCGTCTACGGTTCAAATGAATGTAAATGCGACACTTCCTTGCAGGGAAATAGCGTTTGCAGATGTCTACGTATCGTAGCAATAGAGTTCTTATGATTCTTAGAACGCGATATCGCATCTCATTCCCATGTTTCATGGTAAGATATAATATGATTTGCGAAGTGTTATGTATTCCTCGTCTGCACTACAAATGAATGTAAATGCGACACTTCCTTGCAAGCAAATAGCGTATGCAGATGTCTACGTATCGTAGCAATAGAGTTCTTATGATTCTTAAATCGCGATATCGCATCTCATTTCTATGTTTCATGGTAAGATATAATATGATTTGCGAAGTATCATGTATTCCTCGTCTACACTTCAAATGAATGTGAATGCGACTCTTCCTCGCTAGGAAATGGCGTTTGCAGATGTCTACGTATCGTAGCAATAGATTTCTAATGCTTCTAAACACGCGATATCGCATCTCATTTCTATGTTTAATGGTAAGATATAATATGATTTGCGAAGTGTTATGTATTCCTCGTCTACACTTCAAATGAATGTAAATGCGACACTTCCTTGCTAGGAAATAGCGTTTGCAGATGTCTACGTATCGAAGCAATAGAGTTCAAATGCTTCTTAAAAAGAGATATTGCATCTCTTATCTGTGTTTCATGGTAAGATATAATATGATTTGCGAAGTGTTATGCATTCCTCGTCTACGGTTCAAATGAATGTAAATGCGACACTTCCTTGCAGGGAAATAGCGTTTGCAGATGTCTACGTATCGTAGCAATAGAGTTCTTATGATTCTTAGAACGCGATATCGCATCTCATTCCCATGTTTCATGGTAAGATATAATATGATTTGCGAAGTGTTATGTATTCCTCGTCTACACTTCAAATGAATGTAAATGCGACACTTCCTTGCAAGGAAATAGCGTATGCAGATGTCTACGTATCGTAGCAATAGAGTTCTTATGATTCTTAAATCGCGATATGGCATCTCATTTCTATGTTTAATGGTAAGATATAATATGATTTGCGAAGTATCATGTATTCCTCGTCTACACTTCAAATGAATGTGAATGCGACACTTCCTCGCTATGAAATGGCGTTTGCAGATGTCTACGTATCGTAGCAATAGATTTCTAATGCTTCTTAAAACGCGATATCGCATCTCATATCTATGTTTCATGATAAGATATAATATTCATTGCGAAGTGTCATGCATTCCTCGTCTACGATTCAAATGAATGTAAATGCGACACTTCCTTGCAAGGAAATAGTGTTTGCAGATGTCTACGTATCGTAGCAATAGAGTTCTAATGCTTCTTAAAACGCGATATCGCATCTCATTTCTATGTTTCATGGTAAGATATAATATGATTTGCGAAGTGTTATCTATTCCTCGTCAACACTTCAAATGAATGTAAATGCGACACTTCCTTGCAAGGAAATAGCGATTGCAGATGTCTACGTATCGTAGCAATAGAGTTCAAATGCTTCTTAAAACGAGATATTGCATCTCATATCTATGTTTCATGATAAGATATAATATTCATTGCGATGTGTTATGCATTCCTCGTCTACGATTCAAATGAATGTAAATGCGACACTTCCTTGCTAGGAAATAGCGTCTGCAGATGTCTAGGTATCGTAGCAATAGAGTTCTAATGCTTCTTAAAACGCGATATCGCATCCCATTTCTATGTTTCATGGTAAGATGTAATATGATTTGCGAAGTGTCATGTATTCCACGTCTACACTTCAAATGAATGTAAATGCGACACTACCTTGCAAGGAAATAGCGTTTGCAGATGTCTACGTATCGGAGCAATAGAGTTCATATGATTCCTAAAACGCGATATCGCATCTCATTTCTATGTTTCATGGTAAGATATAACATGATTTGCGAAGTGTTATGTATTCCTCGTCTACACTTCAAATGAATGTGAATGCGATACTTCCTCGCTAGGAAATAGCGTTTGCAGATGTCTACGTATCGAAGCAATAGAGTTCAAATGCTTCTTAAAAAGAGATATTGCATCTCTTATCTATGTTTCATGGTAAGATATAATATGATTTGCGAAGTGTTATGCATTCCTCGTCTACGGTTCAAATGAATGTAAATGCGTCACTTCCTTGCAGGGAAATAGCGTTTGCAGATGTCTACGTATCGTAGCAATAGAGTTCTTATGATTCTTAGAACGTGATATCGCATCTCATTCCCATGTTTCATGGTAAGATATAATATGATTTGCGAAGTGTTATGTATTCCTCGTCTGCACTTCAAATGAATGTAAATGCGACACTTCCTTGCAAGGAAATAGCGTATGCAGATGTCTACGTATCGTAGCAATAGAGTTCTTATGATCCTTAAATCGCGATATCGCATCTCATTTCTATGTTTCATGGTAAGATATAATATGATTTGCGAAGTATCATGTATTCCTCGTCTACACTTCAAATGAATGTGAATGCGACACTTCCTCGCTATGAAATGGCGTTTGCAGATGTCTACGTATCGTAGCAATAGATTTCTAATGCTTCTTAAAACGCGATATCGCATCTCATTTCTATGTTTAATGGTAAGATATAATATGATTTGCGAAGTGTTATGTATTCCTCGTCTACACTTCAAATGAATGTAAATGCGACACTTCCTTGCTAGGAAATAGCGTTTGCAGATGTCTACGTATCGAAGCAATAGAGTTCAAATGCTTCTTAAAACGAGATATTGCATCTCATATCTATGTTTCATGATAAGATATAATATTCATTGCGAAGTGTCATGCATTCCTCGTCTACGATTCAAATGAATGTAAATGCGACACTTCCTTGCAAGGAAATAGTGTTTGCAGATGTCTACGTATCGTAGCAATAGAGTTCTAATGCTTCTTAAAACGCGATATCGCATCTCATTTCTATGTTTCATGGTAAGATATAATATGATTTGCGAAGTGTTATCTATTCCTCGTCAACACTTCAAATGAATGTAAATGCGACACTTCCTTGCAAGGAAATAGCGATTGCAGATGTCTACGTATCGTAGCAATAGAGTTCAAATGATTCTTAAAACGAGATATTGCATCTCATATCTATGTTTCATGATAAGATATAATATTCATTGCGAAGTGTTATGCATTCCTCGTCTACGATTCAAATGAATGTAAATGCGACACTTCCTTGCTAGGAAATAGCGTCTGCAGATGTCTAGGTATCGTAGCAATAGAGTTCTAATGCTTCTTAAAACGCGATATCGCATCCCATTTCTATGTTTCATGGTAAGATGTAATATGATTTGCGAAGTGTCATGTATTCCACGTCTACACTTCAAATGAATGTAAATGCGACACTACCTTGCAAGGAAATAGCGTTTGCAGATGTCTACGTATCGGAGCAATAGAGTTCATATGATTCCTAAAACGCGATATCGCATCTCATTTCTATGTTTCATGGTAAGATATAACATGATTTGCGAAGTGTTATGTATTCCTCGTCTACACTTCAAATGAATGTGAATGCGATACTTCCTCGCTAGGAAATAGCGTTTGCAGATGTCTACGTATCGTAGCAATAGCTTTCTAATGCTTCTTAAAACGCGATATCGCATCTCATTTCTATGTTTCATGGTAAGATATAATATGATTTGCGAAGTGTTATGTATTCCTCGTCTACACTTCAAATGAATGTAAATGCGACACTTCCTTGCAAGGTAATAGCGTTTGCAAATGTCTACATATCGTAGCAATGGTGTTCTAATGCTTCTTAAAACGCGATATCGCATCTCATTTCTATGTTTCATGGTAAGATATAATATGATTGGCGAAGTGTTATGTATTCCTCGTCTACACTTCAAATGAATGTAAATGCGACACTTCCTTGCTAGGAAATAGCGTTTGCAGATGTCTACGTATCGAAGCAATAGAGTTCAAATGCTTCTTAAAAGGAGATATTGCATCTCTTACCTATGTTTCATGATAAGATATAATATTCTTTGCGAAGTGTTATGCATTCCTCGTCTACGGTTCAAATGAATGTAAATGCGACACTTCCTTGCAGGGAAATAGCGTTTGCAGATGTCTACGTATCGTAGCAATAGAGTTCTTATGATTCTTAGAACGCGATATCGCATCTCATTCCCATGTTTCATGGTAAGATATAATATGATTTGCGAAGTGTTATGTATTCCTCGTCTGCACTACAAATGAATGTAAATGCGACACTTCCTTGCAAGGAAATAGCGTATGCAGATGTCTACGTATCGTAGCAATAGAGTTCTTATGATTCTTAAATCGCGATATCGCATCTCATTTCTATGTTTCATGGTAAGATATAATATGATTTGCGAAGTATCATGTATTCCTCGTCTACACTTCAAATGAATGTGAATGCGACTCTTCCTCGCTAGGAAATGGCGTTTGCAGATGTCTACGTATCGTAGCAATAGATTTCTAATGCTTCTAAAAACGCGATATCGCATCTCATTTCTATGTTTAATGGTAAGATATAATATGATTTGCGAAGTGTTATGTATTCCTCGTCTACACTTCAAATGAATGTAAATGCGACACTTCCTTGCTAGGAAATAGCGTTTGCAGATGTCTACGTATCGAAGCAATAGAGTTCAAATGCTTCTTAAAACGAGATATTGCATCTCATATCTATGTTTCATGATAAGATATAATATTCATTGCGAAGTGTCATGCATTCCTCGTCTACGATTCAAATGAATGTAAATGCGACACTTCCTTGCAAGGAAATAGTGTTTGCAGATGTCTACGTATCGTAGCAATAGAGTTCTAATGCTTCTTAAAACGCGATATCGCATCTCATTTCTATGTTTCATGGTAAGATATAATATGATTTGCGAAGTGTTATCTATTCCTCGTCAACACTTCAAATGAATGTAAATGCGACACTTCCTTGCAAGGAAATAGCGATTGCAGATGTCTACGTATCGTAGCAATAGAGTTCAAATGCTTCTTAAAACGAGATATTGCATCTCATATCTATGTTTCATGATAAGATATAATATTCATTGCGAAGTGTTATGCATTCCTCGTCTACGATTCAAATGAATGTAAATGCGACACTTCCTTGCAAGGAAATAGCGATTGCAGATGTCTACGTATCGTAGCAATAGAGTTCAAATGCTTCTTAAAACGAGATATTGCATCTCATATCTATGTTTCATGATAAGATATAATATTCATTGCGAAGTGTTATGCATTCCTCGTCTACGTTTGAAATGAATGTAAATGCGATACTTCCTTGCTAGGAAATAGCGTCTGCAGATGTCTAGGTATCGTAGCAATAGAGTTCTAATGCTACTTAAAACGCGATATCGCATCTCATTTCTATGTTTCATGGTAAGATATAATATTCATTGCGAAGTGTTATGCATTCCTCGTCTACGATTCAAATGAATGTAAATGCGACACTTCCTTGCAAGGAAATAGCGTTTGCAGATATCTACGTATCGTAGCAATAGAGTTCTAATGCTTCTTAAAACGCGATATCGCATCTCATTTCTATGTTTCATGGTAAGATATAATATGATTTGCGAAGTGTTATGTATTCCTCGTCTACACTTCAAATGAATGTAAATGCGACACTTCCTTGCAAGGAAATAGCGTTTGCAAATGTCTACATATCGTAGCAATGGTGTTCTAATGCTTCTTAAAACGCGATATCGCATCTCATTTCTATGTTTCATGGTAAGATATAATATGATTGGCGAAGTGTTATGTATTCCTCGTCTACACTTCAAATGAATGTAAATGCGACACTTCCTTGCTAGGAAATAGCGTTTGCAGATGTCTACGTATCGATGCAATAGAGTTCAAATGCTTCTTAAAAAGAGATATTGCATCTCTTATCTATGTTTCATGATAAGATATAATATTCTTTGCGAAGTGTTATGCATTCCTCGTCTACGGTTCAAATGAATGTAAATGCGACACTTCCTTGCAGGGAAATAGCGTTTGCAGATGTCTACGTATCGTAGCAATAGAGTTCTTGTGATTCTTAGAACGCGATATCGCATCTCATTCCCATGTTTCATGGTAAGATATAATATGATTTGCGAAGTGTTATGTATTCGTCGTCTGCACTTCAAATGAATGTAAATGCGACACTTCCTTGCAAGGAAATAGCGTATGCAGATGTCTACGTATCGTAGCAATAGAGTTCTTATGATTCTTAAATCGCGATATCGCATCTCATTTCTATGTTTCATGGTAAGATATAATATGATTGGCGAAGTGTTATGTATTCCTAGTCTACACTTCAAATGAATGTAAATGCGACACTTCCTTGCTAGGAAATAGCGTTTGCAGATGTCTACGTATCGAAGCAATAGAGTTCAAATGCTTCTTAAAAGGAGATATTGCATCTCTTATCTATGTTTCATGATAAGATATAATATTCTTTGCGAAGTGTTATGTATTCCTCGTCTACACTTCAAATGAATGTAAATGCGACACTTCCTTGCTAGGAAATAGCGTTTGCAGATGTCTACGTATCGAAGCAATAGAGTTCAAGTGCTTCTTAAAACGAGATATTGCATCTCTTATCTATGTTTCATGATAAGATATAATATTCTTTGCGAAGTGTTATGCATTCCTCGTCTACGGTTCAAATGAATGTAAATGCGACACTTCCTTGCAGGGAAATAGCGTTTGCAGATGTCTACGTATCGTAGCAATAGAGTTCTTATGATTCTTAGAACGCGATATCGCATCTCATTGCCATGTTTCATGGTAAGATATAATATGATTTGCGAAGTGTTATGTATTCCTCGTCTGCACTTCAAATGAATGTAAATGCGACACTTCCTTGCAAGGAAATAGCGTATGCAGATGTCTACGTATCGTAGCAATAGAGTTCTTATGATTCTTAAATCGCGATATCGCATCTCATTTCTATGTTTCATGGTAAGATATAATATGATTGGCGAAGTGTTATGTATTCCTCGTCTACACTTCAAATGAATGTAAATGCGACTCTTCCTTGCTAGGAAATAGCGTTTGCAGATGTCTACGTATCGAAGCAATAGAGTTCAAATGCTTCTTAAAAGGAGATATTGCATCTCTTATCTATGTTTCATGATAAGATATAATATTCTTTGCGAAGTGTTATGTATTCCTCGACCACACTTCAAATGAATGTAAATGCGACACTTCCTTGCTAGGAAATAGCGTTTGCAGATGTCTACGTATCGAAGCAATAGAGTTCAAGTGCTTCTTAAAACGAGATATTGCATCTCATATCTATGTTTCATGATAAGATATAATATTCATTGCGAAGTGTCATGCATTCCTCGTCTACGATTCAAATGAATGTAAATGCGACACTTCCCTGCAAGGAAATAGCGTTTGCAGATGTCTACGTATCGTAGCAATAGAGTTCAAATGCTTCTTAAAACGAGATATTGCATCTCATTTCTATGTTTCTTGATAAGATATAATATTCATTGCGAAGTGTTATGCATTCCTCGCCTACGATTCAAATGAATGTAAATGCGACACTTCCTTGCAAGGAAATAGCGTTTGCAGATATCTACGTATCGTAGCAATAGAGTTCTTATGATTCTTAAACCGCGATATCGCATCTCATTTCTATGTTTCATGGTAAGATATAATATGATTGGCGAAGTGTTATGTATTCCTCGTCTACACTTCAAATGAATGTAAATGCGACACTTCCTTGCTAGGAAATAGCATTTGCAGATGTCTACGTATCGAAGCAATAGAGTTCAAATGCTTCTTAAAAGGAGATATTGCATCTCTTATCTATGTTTCATGATAAGATATAATATTCTTTGCGAAGTGTTATGTATTCCTCGTCCACACTTCAAATGAATGTAAATGCGACACTTCCTTGCTAGGAAATAGCGTTTGCAGATGTCTACGTATCGAAGCAATAGAGTTCAAGTGCTTCTTAAAACGAGATATTGCATCTCATATCTATGTTTCATGATAAGATATAATATTCATTGCGAAGTGTCATGCATTCCTCGTCTACGATTCAAATGAATGTAAATGCGACACTTCCTTGCAAGGAAATAGCGTTTGCAGATGTCTACGTATCGTAGCAATAGAGTTCAAATGCTTCTTAAAACGAGATATTGCATCTCATTTCTATGTTTCATGATAAGATATAATATTCATTGCGAAGTGTTATGTATTCCTCGTCTACACTTCAAATGAATGTAAATGCGACACTTCCTTGCTAGGAAATAGCGTCTGCAGATGTCTAGGTATCGTAGCAATAGAGTTCTAATGCTACTTAAAACGCGATATCGCATCTCATTTCTATGTTTCATGGTAAGATATAATATTCATTGCGAAGTGTTATGCATTCCTCGTCTACGATTCAAATGAATGTAAATGCGACACTTCCTTGCAAGGAAATAGCGTTTGCAGATATCTACGTATCGTAGCAATAGATTTCAAATGCTTCTTAAAACGAGATATTGCATCTCATATCTATGTTTCTTGATAAGATATAATATTCATTGCGAAGTGTTATGCATTCCTCGCCTACGATTCAAATGAATGTAAATGCGACACTTCCTTGCAAGGAAATAGCGTTTGCAGATGTCTACGTATCGTAGCAATAGAGTTCTAATGCTTCTTAAAACGCGATATCGCAACTCATTTCTATGTTACATGGTAAGATATAATATGATTTGCGAAGTGTTATGTATTCCTCGTCTACACTTCAAATGAATGTAAATGCGACACTTCCTTGCACGGATATAGCGATTGCAGATGTCTACGTATCGTAGCAATAGAGTTCATATGATTCCTAAAACGCGATATCGCATCTCATTTCTATGTTTCATGGTAAGATATAACATGATTTGCGAAGTGTTATGTATTCCTCGTCTACACTTCAAATGAATGTGAATGCGATACTTCCTCGCTAGGAAATAGCGTTTGCAGATGTCTACGTATCGTAGCAATAGAGTTCAAATGCTTCTTAAAACGAGATATTGCATCTCATATCTATGTTTCATGATAAGATATAATATTCATTGCGAAGTGTTATGCATTCCTCGTCTACGTTTCAAATGAATGTAAATGCGACACTTCCTTGTTAGGAAATAGCGTCTGCTGATGTCTAGGTATCGTAGCAATAGAGTTCTAATGCTACTTAAAACGCGATATCGCATCTCATTTCTACGTTTCATGGTAAGATATAATATTCATTGCGAAGTGTTATGCATTCCTCGTCTACGATTCAAATGAATGTAAATGCGACACTTCCTTGCAAGGAAATAGCGTTTGCAGATGTCTACGTATCGTAGCAATAGAGTTCAAATGCTTCTTAAAACGAGATATTGCATCTCATATCTATGTTTCTTGATAAGATATAATATTCATTGCGAAGTGTTACGCATTCCTCGCCTACGATTCAAATGAATGTAAATGCGACACTTCCTTGCAAGGAAATAGCGTTTGCAGATGTCTACGTATCGTAGCAATAGAGTTCTAATGCTTCTTAAAACGCGATATCGCAACTCATTTCTATGTTTCATGGTAAGATATAATATGATTTGCGAAGTGTTATGTATTCCTCGTCTACACTTCAAATGAATGTAAATGCGACACTTCCTTGCATGGATATAGCGATTGCAGATGTCTACGTATCGTAGCAACAGAGTTCATATGATTCCTAAAACGCGATATCGCATCTCATTTCTATGCTTCATGGTAAGATATAACATGATTTGCGAAGTGTTATGTATTCCTCGTCTACACTTCAAATGAATGTGAATGCGATGCTTCCTCGCTAGGAAATAGCGTTTGCAGATGTCTACGTATCGTAGCAATAGCTTTCTAATGCTTCTTAAAATGCGATATCGAATCTCATTTCTATGTTTCATGGTAAGATATAATATGATTTGCGAAGTGTTATGTATTCCTCGTCTACACTTCAAATGAAAGTAAATGGGACACTTCCTTGCTAGGAAATAGCGTTTGCAGATGTCTACGTATCGAAGCAATAGAGTTCAAATGCTTCTTAAAACGAGATATTGCATCTCATATCCATGTTTCATAATAAGATATAATATTCATTGCGAAGTGTTATGCATTCCTCGTCTACGATTCAAATGAACGTAAATGCGACACTTCCTTGCAAGGAAATAGCTTTTGCAGATGTGTACGTATCGTAGCAATAGAGTTCTAATGCTTCTTAAAACGCGATATCGAATCTCATTTCTGTGTTTCATGGTAAGATATAATATGATTTGCGAAGTGTTATGTATTCCTCGCCTACTCTTTAAATGAATGTAAATGCGACACTTCTTTGCTAGGAAATAGCGTTTGCAAATGTCTACCTATCGTAGCAATAGAGTTCATATGATTCTTAAAACGAGATATTGCTTCTCATATCTATGTTTCCTGATAAGATATAATATTCATTGCGAAGTGTTATGCATTCCTCGTCTACGATTCAAATGAATGTAAATGCGACACTTCCTTGCAAGGAAATAGCGTTTGCAGATGTCTACGTATCGTAGCAATAGAGTTCATATGATTCCTAAAACGCGATATCGCATCTCATTTCTATGTTTCATGGTAAGATATAACATGATTTGCGAAGTGTTATGTATTCCTCGTCTACACTTCAAATGAATGTGAATGCGATACTTCCTCGCTAGGAAATAGCGTTTGCAGATGTCTACGTATCGTAGCAATAGAGTTCAAATGCTTCTTAAAACGAGATATTGCATCTCATATCTATGTTTCATGATAAGATATAATATTCATTGCGAAGTGTTATGCATTCCTCGTCTACGTTTCAAATGAATGTAAATGCGACACTTCCTTGCTAGGAAATAGCGTCTGCAGATGTCTAGGTATCGTAGCAATAGAGTTCTAATGCTACTTAAAACGCGATATCGCATCTCATTTCTACGTTTCATGGTAAGATATAATATTCATTGCGAAGTGTTATGCATTCCTCGTCTACGATTCAAATGAATGTAAATGCGACACTTCCTTGCAAGGAAATAGCGTTTGCAGATGTCTACGTATCGTAGCAATAGAGTTCAAATGCTTCTTAAAACGAGATATTGCATCTCATATCTATGTTTCTTGATAAGATATAATATTCATTGCGAAGTGTTATGCATTCCTCGCCTACGATTCAAATGAATGTAAATGCGACACTTCCTTGCAAGGAAATAGCGTTTGCAGATGTCTACGTATCGTAGCAATAGAGTTCATATGATTCCTAAAACGCGATATCGCATCTCATTTCCATGTTTCATGGTAAGATATAACATGATTTGCGAAGTGTTATGTATTCCTCGTCTACACTTCAAATGAATGTGAATGCGATGCTTCCTCGCTAGGAAATAGCGTTTGCAGATGTCTACGTATCGTAGCAATAGCTTTCTAATGCTTCTTAAAATGCGATATCGAATCTCATTTCTATGTTTCATGGTAAGATATAATATGATTTGCGAAGTGTTATGTATTCCTCGTCTACACTTCAAATGAAAGTAAATGCGACACTTCCTTGCTAGGAAATAGCGTTTGCAGATGTCTACGTATCGAAGCAATAGAGTTCAAATGCTTCTTAAAACGAGATATTGCATCTCATATCCATGTTTCATAATAAGATATAATATTCATTGCGAAGTGTTATGCATTCCTCGTCTACGATTCAAATGAACGTAAATGCGACACTTCCTTGCAAGGAAATAGCTTTTGCAGATGTGTACGTATCGTAGCAATAGAGTTCTAATGCTTCTTAAAACGCGATATCGCAACTCATTTCTATGTTTCATGGTAAGATATAATATGATTTGCGAAGTGTTATGTATTCCTCGTCTACACTTCAAATGAATGTAAATGCGACACTTCCTTGCACGGATATAGCGATTGCAGATGTCTACGTATCGTAGCAATAGAGTTCATATGATTCCTAAAACGCGATATCGCATCTCATTTCTATGTTTCATGGTAAGATATAACATGATTTGCGAAGTGTTATATATTCCTCGTCTACACTTCAAATGAATGTGAATGCGATGCTTCCTCGCTAGGAAATAGCGTTTGCAGATGTCTACGTATCGTAGCAGTAGCTTTCTAATGCTTCTTTAAATGCGATATCGAATCTCATTTCTATGTTTCATGGTAAGATATAATATGATTTGCGAAGTGTTATGTATTCCTCGCCTACACTTTAAATGAGTGTAAATGCGACACTTCTTTGCTAGGAAATAGCGTTTGCAAATGTCTACCTATCGTAGCAATAGTGTTCTAATGCTTCTTAAAACGCGATATCGCATCTCATTTCTATGTTTCATGGTAAGATATAATATGATTTGCGAAGTATCACGTATTCCTCGTCTACACTTCAAATGAATGTAAATGCGACACTTCCTTGCTAGGAAATAGCGTCTGCAGATGTCTACGTATCGTAGCAATAGAGTTCATATGATTCTTAAAACGAGATATTGCTTCTCATATCTATGTTTCCTGATAAGATATAATATTCATTGCGAAGTGTTATGCATTCCTCGTCTACGATTCAAATGAATGTAAATGCGACATTTCCTTGCTAGGAAATAGCGTTTGCAGATGTCTACGTATCGAAGCAATAGAGTTCAAATGCTTCTTAAAACGAGATATTGCATCTCATATCTATGTTTCATGATACGATATAATATTCATTGCGAAGTGTCATGCATTCCTCGTCTACGATTCAAATGAATGTAAATGCGACACTTCCTTCCAAGGAAATAGCGTTTGCAGATGTCTACGTATCGTAGCAATAGAGTTCTTATGATTCTTAAAACGCGATATCGCATCTCATTTCTATGTTTCATGGTAAGATATAATATGATTTGCGAAGTGTTATGTATTCCTCGTCTACACTTCAAATGAAAGTAAATGCGACACTTCCTTGCGAGGAAATAGCGTCTGCAGATGTCTAGGTATCGTAGCAATAGAGTTCTAATGCTACTTAAAACGCGATATCGCATCTCATTTCTATGTTTCATGGTAAGATATAACATGATTTGCGAAGTGTTATGTATTCCTCGTCTACACTTCAAATGAATGTGAATGCGATACTTCCTCGCTAGGAAATAGCGTTTGCAGATGTCTACGTATCGTAGCATTAGCTTCCTAATGCTTCTTAAAACGCGATATCGAATCTCATTTCTATGTTTCATGGTAAGATATAATATGATTTGCGAAGTGTCATGTATTTCTCGTCTACACTTTAAATGAATGTAAATGCGACACTTCCTTGCAAGGAAATAGCGTTTACAGATGTCTACCTATCGTAGCAATAGTGTTCTAATGCTTCTTAAAACGCGATATCGCATCTCATTTCTATGTTTCATGGTAAGATATAATATGATTTGCGAAGTGCCATGTATTCCTCGTCTACACTTCAAATGAATGTAAATGCGACATTTCCTTGCAAGGAAATAGCGTCTGCAGATGTCTAGGTATCGTAGCAATAGCTTTCTAATGCTTCTTAAAACGCGATAACGCATCTCATTTCTATGTTTCATGGTAAGATATAATATGATTTGCGAAGTGTTATGTATTCCTCGTCTACATTTCAAATGAAAGTAAATGCGACACTTCCTTGCAAGGAAATAGCGATTGCAGATGTCTACGTATCTTAGCAATAGAGTTCATATGATTCTTAAAACGCGATATCGCATCTCATTTCTATGTTTCATGGTAAGATATAACATGATTTGCGAAGTGTTATGTATTCCTCGTCTACACTTCAAATGAATGTAAATGCGACACTTCTTTGCTAGGAAATAGCGTTTGCAAATGTCTACCTATCGTAGCAATAGTGTTCTAATGCTTCTTAAAACGCGATATGGCATCTCATTTCTATGTTTCATGGTAAGATATAATATGGTTTGCAAAGTATCATGTATTCCTCGTCTACACTTCAAATGAACGTTAATGCGACAATTCCTTGCTAGGAAATAGCGTCTGCAGATGTCTAGGTATCGTAGCAATAGAGTTCTAATGCTACTTAAAACGCGATATCGCATCTCATTTCTATGTTTCATGGTAAGATATAATATTCATTGCGAAGTGTTATGCATTCCTCGTCTACACTTCAAATGAATGTAAATGCGACACTTCTTTGCTAGGAAATAGCGTTTGCAAATGTCTACCTATCGTAGCAATAGTGTTCTAATGCTTCTTAAAACGCGATATCGCATCTCATTTCTATGTTTCATGGTAAGATATAGTATGGTTTGCGAAGTGTTATGCATTCCTCGTCTACGATTCAAATGAATGTAAATGCGACACTTCCTTGCAAGGAAATAGCGTTTGCAGATGTCTACGTATCGTAGCAATAGAGTTCTTATGATTCTTAAAACGCGATATCGCATCTCATTTCTATGTTTCATGGTAAGATATAATAGGATTTGCGAAGTGTTATGTATTCCTCGTCTACACTTCAAATGAATGTAAATGCGACACTTCCTTGCAAGGAAATAGCGTCTGCAGATGTCTAGGTATCGTAGCAATAGCTTTCTAATGCTTCTTTAAAAGCGATAACGCATCTCATTTCTATGTTTCATGGTAAGATATAATATGATTTGCGAAGTGTTATGCATTCCTCGTCTACGATTCAAATGAATGTAAATGCGACACTTCCTTGCAAGGAAATAGCGTTTGCAGATGTCTACGTATCGTAGCAATAGAGTTCTTATGATTCTTAAAACGCGATATCGCATCTCATTTCTATGTTTCATGGTAAGATATAATATTCATTGCGAAGTGTTATGCATTCCTCGTCTACGATTCAAATGAATGTAAATGCGACACTTCCTTGCAAGGAAATAGCGTTTGCAGATGTCTACGTATCGTAGCAATAGAGTTCTTATGATTCTTAAAACGCGATATCGCATCTCATTCCTATGTTTCATGGTAAGATATAATATGATTTGCGAAGTGTTATGTATTCCTCGTCTACACTTCAAATGAATGTGAATGCGATACTTCCTCGCTAGGAAATAGCGTTTACAGATGTCTACCTATCGTAGCAATAGTGTTCTAATGCTTCTTAAAACGCGATATCGCATCTCATTTCTATGTTTCATGGTAAGATATAATATGATTTGCGAAGTGCCATGTATTCCTCGTCTACACTTCAAATGAATGTAAATGCGACACTTCCTTGCAAGGAAATAGCGTCTGCAGATGTCTAGGTATCGTAGCAATAGCTTTCTAATGCTTCTTAAAACGCGATATCGCATCTCATTTCTATGTTTCATGGTAAGAAATAATATGATTTGCGAAGTATCATGTATTCCTCGTCTACACTTCAAATGAATGTAAATGCGACACTTCTTTGCTAGGAAATAGCGTTTGCAAATGTCTACCTATCGTAGCAATAGTGTTCTAATGCTTCTTAAAACGCGATATCGCATCTCATTTCTATGTTTCATGGTAAGATATAACATGATTTGCGAAGTGTTATGTATTCCTCGTCTACACTTCAAATGAATGTAAATGCGACACTTCTTTGCTAGGAAATAGCGTTTGCAAATGTCTACCTATCGTAGCAATAGTGTTCTAATGCTTCTTAAAACGCGATATCGCATCTCATTTCTATGTTTCATGGTAAGATATAATATGATTTGCGAAGTATCATGTATTCCTCGTCTACACTTCAAATGAATGTAAATGCGACACTTCTTTGCTAGGAAATAGCGTTTGCAAATGTCTACCTCTCGTAGCAATAGTGTTCTAATGCTTCTTAAAACGCGATATCGCATCTCATTTCTATGTTTCATGGTAAGATATAACATGATTTGCGAAGTGTTATGTATTCCTCGTCTACACTTCAAATGAATGTAAATGCGACACTTCTTTGCTAGGAAATAGCGTTTGCAAATGTCTACCTATCGTAGCAATAGTGTTCTAATGCTTCTTAAAACGCGATATCGCATCTCATTTCTATGTTTCATGGTAAGATATAATATGGTTTGCGAAGTATCATGTATTCCTCGTCTACACTTCAAATGAATGTTAATGCGACAATTCCATGCTAGGAAATAGGGTCTGCAGATGTCTAGGTATCGTAGCAATAGAGTTCTAATGCTACTTTAAACGCGATATCGCATCTCATTTCTATGTTTCATGGTAAGATATAATATTCATTGCGAAGTGTTATTCATTCCTCGTCTACGATTCAAATGAATGTAAATGCGACACTTCCTTGCAAGGAAATAGCCTTTGCAGATGTCTACGTATCGTAGCAATAGAGTTCTTATGATTCTTAAAACGCGATATCGCATCTCATTCCTATGTTTCATGGTAAGATATAATATGATTTGCGAAGTGTTTTGTATTCCTCGTCTACACTTGAAATGAATGTGAATGGGATACTTCCTCGCTAGGAAATAGCGTTTGCAGATGTCTACGTATCGTAGCAATAGCTTTCTAATGCTTCTTAAAACGCGATATCGAATCTCATTCCTATGTTTCATGGTAAGATATAATATGATTTGCGAAGTGTCCTGTATTTCTCGTCTACACTTCAAATGAATGTAAATGCGACACTTCCTTGCATGGAAATAGCGTTTACAGATGTCTACCTATCGTAGCAATAGTGTTCTAATGCTTCTTAAAACGCGATATCGCATCTCATTTCTATGTTTCATGGTAAGAAATAATATGATTTGCGAAGTATCATGTATTCCTCGTCTACACTTCAAATGAATGTAAATGCGACACTTCTTTGCTAGGAAATAGCGTTTGCAAATGTCTACCTATCGTAGCAATAGTGTTCTAATGCTTCTTAAAACGCGATATCGCATCTCATTTCTATGTTTCATGGTAAGATATAACATGATTTGCGAAGTGTTATGTATTCCTCGTCTACACTTCAAATGAATGTAAATGCGACACTTCTTTGCTAGGAAATAGCGTTTGCAAATGTCTACCTATCGTAGCAATAGTGTTCTAATGCTTCTTAAAACGCGATATCGCATCTCATTTCTATGTTTCATGGTAGGATATAATATGGTTTGCGAAGTATCATGTATTCCTCGTCTACACTTCAAATGAATGTTAATGCGACAATTCCTTGCTAGGAAATAGGGTCTGCAGATGTCTAGGTATCGTAGCAATAGAGTTCTAATGCTACTTAGAACGCGATATCGCATCTCATTTCTATGTTTCATGGTAAGATATAATATTCATTGCGAAGTGTTATGCATTCCTCGTCTACGATTCAAATGAATGTAAATGCGACACTTCCTTGCAAGGAAATAGCGTTTGCAGATGTCTACGTATCGTAGCAATAGAGTTCTTATGATTCTTAAAACGCGATATCGCATCTCATTCCTATGTTTCATGGTAAGATATAATATGATTTGCGAAGTGTTATGTATTCCTCGTCTACACTTCAAATGAATGTGAATGCGATACTTCCTCGCTAGGAAATAGCGTTTGCAGATGTCTACGTATCGTAGCAATAGCTTTCTAATGCTTCTTAAAACGCGATATCGAATCTCATTCCTATGTTTCATGGTAAGATATAATATGATTTGCGAAGTGTCATGTATTTCTCGTCTACACTTCAAATGAATGTAAATGCGACACTTCCTTGCAAGGAAATAGCGTTTACAGATGTCTACCTATCGTAGCAATAGTGTTCTAATGCTTCTTAAAACGCTATATCGCATCTCATTTCTATGTTTCATGGTAAGAAATAATATGATTTGCGAAGTATCATGTATTCCTCGTCTACACTTCAAATGAATGTAAATGCGACACTTCTTTGCTAGGAAATAGCGTTTGCAAATGTCTACCTATCGTAGCAATAGTGTTCTAATGCTTCTTAAAACGCGATATCGCATCTCATTTCTATGTTTCATGGTAAGATATAACATGATTTGCGAAGTGTTATGTATTCCTCGTCTACACCTCAAATGAATGTAAATGCGACACTTCTTTGCCAGGAAATAGCGTTTGCAAATGTCTACCTATCGTAGCAATAGTGTTCTAATGCTTCTTAAAACGCGATATCGCATCTCATTTCTATGTTTCATGGTAAGATATAATATGATTTGCGAAGTGTTATGTATTCCTCGTCTACACTTCAAATGAAAGTAAATGCGACACTTCCTTGCAAGGAAATAGCGATTGCAGATGTCTACGTATCGTAGCAATAGAGTTCATATGATTCTTAAAACGCGATATCGCATCTCATTTCTATGTTTCATGGTAAGCTATATCATGATTTGCGAAGTGTTATGTATTCCTCGTCAACACTTCAAATGAATGTGAATGCGATACTTCCTCGCTAGGAAATAGCGTTTGCAGATGTCTACGTATCGTAGCAATAGCTTTCTAATGCTTCTTAAAACGCGATATCAAATCTCATTTCTATGATTCATGGTAAGATATAATATGATTTGCGAAGTGTCATGTATTCCTCGTCTACACTTCAAATGAATGTAAATGCTACACTTCCTTGGAAGGAAATAGCGTTTGCAGATGTCTACCTATCGTAGCAATAGTGTTCTTATGCTTCTTAAAACGCGATATCGCATCTCATTTCTATGTTTCATGGTAAGAAATAATATGATTTGCGAAGTATCATGTATTCCTCGTCTACACTTCAAATGAATGTAAATGCGACACTTCTTTGCTAGGAAATAGCGTTTGCAAATGTCTACCTATCGTAGCAATAGTGTTCTAATGCTTCTTAAAACGCGATATCGCATCTCATTTCTATGTTTCATGGTAAGATATAACATGATTTGCGAAGTGTTATGTATTCCTCGTCTACACTTCAAATGAATGTAAATGCGACACTTCTTTGCTAGGAAATAGCGTTTGCAAATGTCTACCTATCGTAGCAATAGTGTTCTAATGCTTCTTAAAACGCGATATCGCATCTCATTTCTATGTTTCATGGTAAGATATAATATGGTTTGCGAAGTATCATGTATTCCTCGTCTACACTTCAAATGAATGTTAATGCGACAATTCCTTGCTAGGAAATAGGGTCTGCAGATGTCCAGGTATCGTAGCAATAGAGTTCTAATGCTACTTAGAACGCGATATCGCATCTCATTTCTATGTTTCATGGTAAGATATAATATTCATTGCGAAGTGTTATGCATTCCTCGTCTACGATTCAAATGAATGTAAATGCGACACTTCCTTGCAAGGAAATAGCGTTTGCAGATGTCTACGTATCGTAGCAATAGAGTTCTTATGATTCTTAAAACGCGATATCGCATCTCATTCCTATGTTTCATGGTAAGATATAATATGATTTGCGAAGTGTTATGTATTCCTCGTCTACACTTCAAATGAATGTGAATGCGATACTTCCTCGCTAGGAAATAGCGTTTGCAGATGTCTACGTATCGTAGCAATAGCTTTCTAATGCTTCTTAAAACGCGATATCGAATCTCATTCCTATGTTTCATGGTAAGATATAATATGATTTGCGAAGTGTCATGTATTTCTCGTCTACACTTCAAATGAATGTAAATGCGACACTTCCTTGCAAGGAAATAGCGTTTACAGATGTCTACCTATCGTAGCAATAGTGTTCTAATGCTTCTTAAAACGCTATATCGCATCTCATTTCTATGTTTCATGGTAAGAAATAATATGATTTGCGAAGTATCATGTATTCCTCGTCTACACTTCAAATGAATGTAAATGCGACACTTCTTTGCTAGGAAATAGCGTTTGCAAATGTCTACCTATCGTAGCAATAGTGTTCTAATGCTTCTTAAAACGCGATATCGCATCTCATTTCTATGTTTCATGGTAAGCTATATCATGATTTGCGAAGTGTTATGTATTCCTCGTCAACACTTCAAATGAATGTGAATGCGATACTTCCTCGCTAGGAAATAGCGTTTGCAGATGTCTACGTATCGTAGCAATAGCTTTCTAATGCTTCTTAAAACGCGATATCAAATCTCATTTCTATGATTCATGGTAAGATATAATATGATTTGCGAAGTGTCATGTATTCCTCGTCTACACTTCAAATGAATGTAAATGCTACACTTCCTTGGAAGGAAATAGCGTTTGCAGATGTCTACCTATCGTAGCAATAGTGTTCTAATGATTCTTAAAACGCGATATCGCATCTCATTTCTATGTTTCATGGTAAGAAATAATATGATTTGCGAAGTATCATGTATTCCTCGTCTACACTTCAAATGAATGTAAATGCGACACTTCTTTGCTAGGAAATAGCGTTTGCAAATGTCTGCGTATCGTAGCAATAGAGTTCATATGAATCTTAAAACGCGATATCGCATCTCATTTCTATGTTTCATGGTAAGCTATATCATGATTTGCGAAGTGTTATGTATTCCTCGTCAACACTTCAAATGAATGTGAATGCGATACTTCCTCGCTAGGAAATAGCGTTTGCAGATGTCTACGTATCGTAGCAATAGCTTTCTAATGCTTCTTAAAACGCGATATCAAATCTCATTTCTATGATTCATGGTAAGATATAATATGATTTGCGAAGTGTCATGTATTCCTCGTCTACACTTCAAATGAATGTAAATGCTACACTTCCTTGGAAGGAAATAGCGTTTGCAGATGTCTACGTATCGAAGCAATAGAGTTCAAATGCTTCTTAAAACGCGATATCGCATCTCATCTCTATGTTTCATGGTAAGATATAATATGATTTGCGAAGTATCACGTATTCCTCGTCTACACATCAAATGAATGTAAATGCGACACTTCCTTGCTAGGCAATATAGTCTGCAGATGTCTACGTATCGTAGCAATAGAGTTCATATGATTCTTAAAGCGAGATATTGCATCTCTTATCTATGTTTCCTGATAAGATATAATATTCATTGCGAAGTGTTATGCATTCCTCGTCTACGATTCAACTGAATGTAAATGCGGCACTTCCTTGCAAGGAAATAGCGATTGCAGATGTCTACGTATCGTAGCAATAGAGTTCATATGATACTTAAAACGCGATATCGCATCTCATTTCTATGTTTCATGGTAAGATATAATATGATTTGCGAAGTGTTATGTATTCCTCGTCTACACTTCAAATGAATGTGAATGCGATACTTCCTCGCTAGGAAATAGCGTTTGCAGATGTCTACGTATCGTAGCAATAGCTTTCTAATGCTTCTTAAAACGCAATATCGAATCTCATTTCTATGTTTCATGGTAAGATATAATATGATTTGCGAAGTGTTATGTATTCCTCGTCTACACTTCAAATGAAAGTAAATGCGACACTTACTTGCAAGGAAATAGCGATTGCAGATGTCTACGTATCGTAGCAATAGAGTTCATATGATTCTTAAAACGCGATATCGCATCTCATTTCTATGTTTCATGGTAAGCTTTAACATGATTTGCGAAGTGTTATGTATTCCTCGTCAACACTTCAAATGAATGTGAATGCGATACTTCCTCGCTAGGAAATAGCGTTTGCAGATGTCTACGTATCGTAGCAATAGCTTTCTATTGCTTCTTAAAACGCGATATCAAATCTCATTTCTATGATTCATGGTAAGATATAATATGATTTGCGAAGTGTCATGTATTCCTCGTCTACACTTCAAATGAATGTAAATGCTACACTTCCTTGGAAGGAAATAGCGTTTGCAGATGTCTACGTATCGTAGCAATAGAGTTCATATGATTCTTAAAACGCGATATCGCATCTCATTTCTATGTTTCATGGTAAGATATAATATGATTTGCGAAGTGTTATGTATTCCTCGTCTACACTTCAAATGAATGTAAATGCGACACTTCCTTGCAAGGAAATAGCGATTGCAGATGTCTACGTATCGTAGCAATAGAGTTCATATGATTCTTAAAACGCGATATCGCATCTCATTTCTATGTTTCATGGTAAGCTATAACATGATTTGCGAAGTGTTATGTATTCCTCGTCAACACTTCAAATGAATGTGAATGCGATACTTCCTCGCTAGGAAATAGCGTTTGCAGATGTCTACGTATCGTAGCAATAGCTTTCTAATGCTTCTTAAAACGCGATATCAAATCTCATTTCTATGATTCATGGTAAGATATAATATGATTTGCGAAGTGTCATGTATTCCTCGTCTACACTTCAAATGAATGTAAATGCTACACTTCCTTGGAAGGAAATAGCGTTTGCAGATGTCTACGTATCGAAGCAATAGGGTTCAAATGCTTCTTAAAACGCGATATCGCATCTCATCTCTATGTTTCATGGTAAGATATAATATGATTTGCGAAGTATCACGTATTCCTCGTCTACACATCAAATGAATGTAAATGCGACACTTCCTTGCTAGGCAATATCGTCTGCAGATGTCTACGTATCGTAGCAATAGAGTTCATATGATTCTTAAAGCGAGATATTGCATCTCATATCTATGTTTCCTGATAAGATATAATATTCATTGCGATGTGTTATGCATTCCTCGTCTACGATTCAACTGAATGTAAATGCGACACTTCCTTGCAAGGAAATAGCGATTGCAGATGTCTACGTATCGTAGCAATAGAGTTCATATGATTCTTAAAACGCGATATCGCATCTCATTTCTATGTTTCATGGTAAGCTATAACATGATTTGCGAAGTGTTATGTATTCCTCGTCAACACTTCAAATGAATGTGAATGCGATACTTCCTCGCTAGGAAATAGCGTTTGCAGATGTCTACGTATCGTAGCAATAGCTTTCTAATGCTTCTTAAAACGCGATATCAAATCTCATTTCTATGATTCATGGTAAGACATAATATGATTTGCGAAGTGTCATGTATTCCTCGTCTACACTTCAAATGAATGTAAATGCGACACTTCCTTGCAAGGAAATAGCGATTGCAGATGTCTACGTATCGTAGCAATAGAGTTCATATGATTCTTAAAACGCGATATCGCATCTCATTTCTATGTTTCATGGTAAGCTATAACATGATTTGCGAAGTGTTATGTATTCCTCGTCAACACTTCAAATGAATGTGAATGCGATACTTCCTCGCTAGGAAATAGCGTTTGCAGATGTCTACGTATCGTAGCAATAGCTTTCTAATGCTTCTTAAAACGCGATATCAAATCTCATTTCTATGATTCATGGTAAGATATAATATGATTTGCGAAGTGTCATGTATTCCTCGTCTACACTTCAAATGAATGTAAATGCTACACTTCCTTGGAAGGAAATAGCGTTTGCAGATGTCTACGTATCGAAGCAATAGGGTTCAAATGCTTCTTAAAACGCGATATCGCATCTCATCTCTATGTTTCATGGTAAGATATAATATGATTTGCGAAGTATCACGTATTCCTCGTCTACACATCAAATGAATGTAAATGCGACACTTCCTTGCTAGGCAATATCGTCTGCAGATGTCTACGTATCGTAGCAATAGAGTTCATATGATTCTTAAAGCGAGATATTGCATCTCATATCTATGTTTCCTGATAAGATATAATATTCATTGCGAAGTGTTATGCATTCCTCGTCTACGATTCAACTGAATGTAAATGCGACACTTCCTTGCAAGGAAATAGCGATTGCAGATGTCTAGGTATCGTAGCAATAGAGTTCATATGATTCTTAAAACGCGATATCGCATCTCATTTCTATGCTTCATGGTAAGATATAATATGATTTGCGAAGTGTTATGTATTCCTCGTCTACACTTCAAATGAATGTGAATGCGATACTTCCTCGCTAGGAAATAGCGTTTGCAGATGTCTACGTATCGTAGCAATAGCTTTCTAATGCTTCTTAAAACGCAATATCGAATCTCATTCCTATGTTTCATGGTAAGATATAATATGATTTGCGAAGTGTTATGTATTCCCCGTCTACACTTCAAATGAATGTAAATGCGACACTTCTTTGCTAGGAAATAGCGTTTGCAAATGTCTACCTATCGTAGCAATAGTGTTCTAATGCTTCTTAAAACGCGATATCGCATCTCATTTCTATGTTTCATGGTAAGATACAATATGGTTTGCGAAGTATCAAGTATTCCTCGTCTACACTTCAAATGAATGTTAATGCGACAATTCCTTGCTAGGAAATAGCGTCTGCAGATGTCTAGGTATCGTAGCAATAGAGTTCTAATGCTACTTAAAACGCGATATCGCATCTCATTTCTATGTTTCATGGTAAGATATAATATTCATTGCGAAGTGTTATGCATTCCTCGTCTACGATTCAAATGAATGTAAATGCGACACTTCCTTGCAAGGAAATAGCGTTTGCAGATGTCTACGTATCGTAGCAATAGAGTTCCTATGATTCGTAAAACGCGATATCGCATCTCATTTCTATGTTTCATGGTAAGATATAATATGATTTGCGAAGTGTTATGTATTCCTCGTCTACACTTCAAATGAAAGTAAATGCGACACTTCCTTGCAAGGAAATAGCGATTGCAGATGTCTACGTATCGTAGCAATAGAGTTCATATGATTCTTAAAACGCGATATCGCATCTCATTTCTATGTTTCATGGTAAGATATAATATGATTTGCGAAGTGTTATGTATTCCTCGTCTACACTTCAAATGAATGTGAATGCGATACTTCCTCGCTAGGAAATAGCGTTTGCAGATGTCTACGTATCGTAGCAATAGCTTTCTATTGCTTCTTAAAACGCGATATCAAATCTCATTTCTATGATTCATGGTAAGATATAATATGATTTGCGAAGTGTCATGTATTCCTCGTCTACACTTCAAATTAATGTAAATGCTACACTTCCTTGGAAGGAAATAGCGTTTGCAGATGTCTACGTATCGAAGCAATAGAGTTCAAATGCTTCTTAAAACGCGATATCGCATCTCATCTCTATGTTTCAGGGTAAGATATAATATGATTTGCGAAGTATCACGTATTCCTCGTCTACACATCAAATGAATGTAAATGCGACACTTCCTTGCTAGGCAATATCGTCTGCAGATGTCTACGTATCGTAGCAATAGAGTTCATATGATTCTTAAAGCGAGATATTGCATCTCATATCTATGTTTCCTGATAAGATATAATATTCATTGCGAAGTGTTATGCATTCCTCGTCTACGATTCAACTGAATGTAAATGCGACACTTCCTTGCAAGGAAATAGCGATTGCAGATGTCTACGTATCGTAGCAATAGAGTTCATATGATTCTTAAAACGCGATATCGCATCTCATTTCTATGTTTCATGGTAAGATATAATATGATTTGCGAAGTGTTATGTATTCCTCGTCTACACTTCAAATGAATGTAAATGCGACATTTCCTTGCAAGGAAATAGCGTTTGCAGATGTCTACGTATCGTAGCAATAGAGTTCAAATGCTACTTAAAACTCGATATCGCATCTCATTTCTATGCTTCATGGTAAGATATAATATGATTTTTACGAAGTGTTATGTATTCCTCGTCTACGATTCAAATGAATGTAAATGCGACACTTCCTTGCAAGGAAATAGCGTTTGCAGATGTCTACGTACCGTAGCAATAGAGTTCTAATGCTTCTTAAAACGCGATATCGCATCTCATTTCTATGTTTCATGGTAGGATATAATATGATTTGCGAAGTGTTATGTATTCCTCGCCTACACTTCAAATGAATGTAAATGCGACACTTCCTTGCAAGGAAATAGCGATTGCAGATGTCTACGTATCGTAGCAATAGAGTTCATATGGTTCTTAAAACGCGATATCGCATCTCATTTCTATGTTTCATGGTAAGATATAACATGATTTGCGAAGTGTTATGTATTCCTCGTCTACACTTCAAATGAATGTGAATGCGATACTTCCTCGCTAGGAAATAGCGTTTGCAGATACCTACGTATCGTAGCAATAGCTTTCTAATGCTTCTTAAAACGCGATATCGCATCTCATTTCTATGTTTCATGGTAAGATATAATATGATTTGGGAAGTGTTATGTATTCCTCGCCTACACTTCAAATGAATGTAAATGCGACACTTCCTTGCAAGGATATAGCGATTGCAGATGTCTACGTATCGTGGCAATAGAGTTCATATGATTCTTAAAACGCGATATCGCATCTCATTTCTATGTTTCATGGTAAGATATAACATGATTTGCGAAGTGTTATGTATTCCTCGTCTACACTTCAAATGAATGTGAATGCGATACTTCCTCGCTAGGAAATAGCGTTTGCAGATGTCTTCGTATCGTAGCAATAGCTGTCTAATGCTTCTTAAAACGCGACATCGCATCTCATTTCTATGCTTCATGGTAAGATATAATATGATTTGCGAAGTGTTATGTATTCCTCGTCTACGATTCAAATGAATGTAAATGCGACACTTCCTTGCAAGGAAATAGCGTTTGCAGATGTCTACGTATCGTAGCAATAGAGTTCTAATGCTTCTTAAAACGCGATATCGCATCTCATTTCTATGTTTCATGGTAAGATATAATATGATTTGCGAAGTATCATGTATTCCTCGTCTACACTTCAAATGAATGTAAATGCGACACTTCCTTGCTAGGAAATAGCTTCTGCCGATGTCTAGGTATCGTAGCAATAGAGTTCTAATGCTACTTAAAACGCGATATCGCATCTCATTTCTATGCTTCATGGTAAGATATAATATGATTGGCGAAGTGTTATGTATTCCTCGTCTACGATTCAAATGAATGTAAATGCGACACTTCCTTGCAAGGAAATAGCGTTTGCAGATGTCTACGTATCGTAGCAATAGAGTTCTAGTGCTTCTTAAAACGCGATATCGCATCTCATTTCTATGTTTCATGGTAAGATATAATATGATTTGCGAAGTGTTATGTATTCCTCGCCTACACTTCAAATGAATGTAAATGCGACACATCCTTGCAAGGAAATAGCGATTGCAGATGTCTACGTATCGTAGCAATAGAGTTCATATGATTCTTAAAACGCGATATCGCATCTCATTTCTATGTTTCATGGTAAGATATAACATGATTTGCGAAGTGCTATGTATTCCTCGTCTACACTTCAAATGAATGTGAATGCGATACTTCCTCGCTAGGAAATAGCGTTTGCAGATACCTACGTGTCGTAGCAATAGCTTTCTAATGCTTCTTAAAACGCGATATCGAATCTCATTTCTATGTTTCATGGTATAGATATAATATGATTTGCGAAGTATCATGTATTCCTCGTCTACACTTCAAATGAATGCAAAATGCGACACTTCCTTGCTAGGAAATAGCGTCTGCAGATGTCTAGGTATCGTAGCAAGAGAGTTCAAATGCTTCTTAAAACGAGATATTGCATCTCATATCTATGTTTCATGATAAGATATAATATTCATTGCGAAGTGTTATGCATTCCTCGTCTACGTTTCAAATGAATGTAAATGCGACACTTCCATGCAAGGAAATAGCGTTTGCAGATGTCTACGTATCGTAGCAATAGAGTTCTTATGATTCTTAAAACGCTATATTGCATCTCATTTCTACGTTTCATGGTAAGATATAATATGATTTGCGAAGTGTCATGTATTCCTCGTCTACACTTCAAATGAATGTGAATGCCACACTTCCTCGCTAGGAAATAGCGTTTGCAGATGTCTACGTACCGTAGCAATAGAGTTCTAATGCTTCTTAAAACGCGATATCGCATCTCATTTCTATGTTTCATGGTAAGATACAATATGGTTTGCGAAGTATCATGTATTCCTCGTCTACACTTCAAATGAATGTTAATGCGACAATTCCTTGCTAGGAAATAGCGTCTGCAGATGTCTAGGTATCGTAGCAATAGAGTTCTAATGCTACTTAAAACGCGATATCGCATCTCATTTCTATGTTTCATGGTAAGATATAATATTCATTGCGAAGTGTTATGCATTCCTCGTCTACGATTCAAATGAATGTAAATGCGACACTTCCTTGCAAGGAAATAGCGTTTGCAGATGTCTACGTATCGTAGCAATAGAGTTCTAATGCTTCTTAAAACGCGATATCGCATCTCATTTCTATGTTTCATGGTAAGATATAATATGATTTGCGAAGTGTTATGTATTCCTCGCCTACACTTCAAACGAATGTAAATGCGACACTTCTTTGCTAGGAAATAGCGTTTGCAAATGTCTACCTATCGTAGCAATAGTGTTCTAATGCTTCTTAAAACGCGATATCGCATCTCATTTCTATGTTTCATGGTAAGATATAATATGATTTGCGAAGTATCATGTATTCCTCGTCTACACTTCAAATGAATGTAAATGCGACACTTCCTTGCTAGGAAATAGCGTCTGCCGATGTCTAGGTATCGTAGCAATAGAGTTCTAATGCTACTTAAAACGCGATATCGCATCTCATTTCTATGCTTCATGGAAAGATATAATATGATTTGCGAAGTGTTATGTATTCCTCGTCTACTCTTCAAATGAATGTAAATGCGACACTTCCTTGCAAGGAAATAGCGATTGCAGATGTCTACGTATCGTGGCAATAGAGTTCATATGATTCTTAAAACGCGATATCGCATCTCATTTCTATGTTTCATGGTAAGATACAATATGGTTTGCGAAGTATCATGTATTCCTCGTCTACACTTCAAATGAATGTTAATGCGACAATTCCTTGCTAGGAAATAGCGTCTGCAGATGTCTAGGTATCGTAGCAATAGAGTTCTAATGCTACTTAAAACGCGATATCGCATCTCATTTCTATGTTTCATGGTAAGATATAATATTCATTGCGAAGTGTTATGCATTCCTCGTCTGCGATTCAAATGAATGTAAATGCGACACTTCCTTGCAAGGAAATAGCGTTTGCAGATGTCTACGTATCGTAGCAATAGAGTTCTAATGCTTCTTAAAACGCGATATCGCATCTCATTTCTATGTTTCATGGTAAGATATAATATGATTTGCGAAGTGTTATGTATTCCTCGCCTACACTTCAAACGAATGTAAATGCGACACTTCTTTGCTAGGAAATAGCGTTTGCAAATGTCTACCTATCGTAGCAATAGTGTTCTAATGCTTCTTAAAACGCGATATGGCATCTCATTTCTATGTTTCATGGTAAGATATAATATGATTTGCGAAGTATCATGTATTCCTCGTCTACACTTCAAATGAATGTAAATGCGACACTTCCTTGCTAGGAAATAGCGTCTGCCGATGTCTAGGTATCGTAGCAATAGAGTTCTAATGCTACTTAAAACGCGATATCGCATCTCATTTCTATGCTTCATGGAAAGATATAATATGATTTGCGAAGTGTTATGTATTCCTCGTCTACTCTTCAAATGAATGTAAATGCGACACTTCCTTGCAAGGAAATAGCGATTGCAGATGTCTACGTATCGTGGCAATAGAGTTCATATGATTCTTAAAACGCGATATCGCATCTCATTTCTATGTTTCATGGTAAGATACAATATGGTTTGCGAAGTATCATGTATTCCTCGTCTACACTTCAAATGAATGTTAATGCGACAATTCCTTGCTAGGAAATAGCGTCTGCAGATGTCTAGGTATCGTAGCAATAGAGTTCTAATGCTACTTAAAACGCGATATCGCATCTCATTTCTATGTTTCATGGTAAGATATAATATTCATTGCGAAGTGTTATGCATTCCTCGTCTACGATTCAAATGAATGTAAATGCGACACTTCCTTGCTAGGCAATATCGTCTGCAGATGTCTACGTATCGTAGCAATAGAGTTCATATGATTCTTAAAGCGAGATATTGCATCTCATATCTATGTTTCCTGATAAGATATAATATTCATTGCGAAGTGTTATGCATTCCTCGTCTACGATTCAACTGAATGTAAATGCGACACTTCCTTGCAAGGAAATAGCGATTGCAGATGTCTACGTATCGTAGCAATAGAGTTCATATGATTCTTAAAACGCGATATCGCATCTCATTTCTATGTTTCATGGTAAGATATAATATGATTTGCGAAGTGTTATGTATTCCTCGTCTACACTTCAAATGAATGTAAATGCGACATTTCCTTGCAAGGAAATAGCGTTTGCAGATGTCTACGTATCGTAGCAATAGAGTTCAAATGCTACTTAAAACTCGATATCGCATCTCATTTCTATGCTTCATGGTAAGATATAATATGATTTGCGAAGTGTTATGTATTCCTCGTCTACGATTCAAATGAATGTAAATGCGACACTTCCTTGCAAGGAAATAGCGTTTGCAGATGTCTACGTACCGTAGCAATAGAGTTCTAATGCTTCTTAAAACGCGATATCGCATCTCATTTCTATGTTTCATGGTAAGATATAATATGATTTGCGAAGTGTTATGTATTCCTCGCCTACACTTCAAATGAATGTAAATGCGACACTTCCTTGCAAGGAAATAGCGATTGCAGATGTCTACGTATCGTAGCAATAGAGTTCATATGGTTCTTAAAACGCGATATCGCATCTCATTTCTATGTTTCATGGTAAGATATAACATGATTTGCGAAGTGTTATGTATTCCTCGTCTACACTTCAAATGAATGTGAATGCGATACTTCCTCGCTAGGAAATAGCGTTTGCAGATACCTACGTATCGTAGCAATAGCTTTCTAATGCTTCTTAAAACGCGATATCGCATCTCATTTCTATGTTTCATGGTAAGATACAATATGATTTGGGAAGTGTTATGTATTCCTCGCCTACACTTCAAATGAATGTAAATGCGACACTTCCTTGCAAGGAAATAGCGATTGCAGATGTCTACGTATCGTGGCAATAGAGTTCATATGATTCTTAAAACGCGATATCGCATCTCATTTCTATGTTTCATGGTAAGATATAACATGATTTGCGAAGTGTTATGTATTCCTCGTCTACACTTCAAATGAATGTGAATGCGATACTTCCTCGCTAGGAAATAGCGTTTGCAGATGTCTTCGTATCGTAGCAATAGCTTTCTAATGCTTCTTAAAACGCGACATCGCATCTCATTTCTATGCTTCATGGTAAGATATAATATGATTTGCGAAGTGTTATGTATTCCTCGTCTACGATTCAAATGAATGTAAATGCGACACTTCCTTGCAAGGAAATAGCGTTTGCAGATGTCTACGTATCGTAGCAATAGAGTTCTAATGCTTCTTAAAACGCGATATCGCATCTCATTTCTATGTTTCATGGTAAGATATAATATGATTTGCGAAGTATCATGTATTCCTCGTCTACACTTCAAATGAATGTAAATGCGACACTTCCTTGCTAGGAAATAGCTTCTGCCGATGTCTAGGTATCGTAGCAATAGAGTTCTAATGCTACTTAAAACGCGATATCGCATCTCATTTCTATGCTTCATGGTAAGATATAATATGATTGGCGAAGTGTTATGTATTCCTCGTCTACGATTCAAATGAATGTAAATGCGACACTTCCTTGCAAGGAAATAGCGTTTGCAGATGTCTACGTATCGTACCAATAGAGTTCTAGTGCTTCTTAAAACGCGATATCGCATCTCATTTCTATGTTTCATGGTAAGATATAATATGATTTGCGAAGTGTTATGTATTCCTCGCCTACACTTCAAATGAATGTAAATGCGACACATCCTTGCAAGGAAATAGCGATTGCAGATGTCTACGTATCGTAGCAATAGAGTTCATATGATTCTTAAAACGCGATATCGCATCTCATTTCTATGTTTCATGGTAAGATATAACATGATTTGCGAAGTGCTATGTATTCCTCGTCTACACTTCAAATGAATGTGAATGCGATACTTCCTCGCTAGGAAATAGCGTTTGCAGATACCTACGTGTCGTAGCAATAGCTTTCTAATGCTTCTTAAAACGCGATATCGAATCTCATTTCTATGTTTCATGGTATAGATATAATATGATTTGCGAAGTATCATGTATTCCTCGTCTACACTTCAAATGAATGCAAAATGCGACACTTCCTTGCTAGGAAATAGCGTCTGCAGATGTCTAGGTATCGTAGCAAGAGAGTTCAAATGCTTCTTAAAACGAGATATTGCATCTCATATCTATGTTTCATGATAAGATATAATATTCATTGCGAAGTGTTATGCATTCCTCGTCTACGTTTCAAATGAATGTAAATGCGACACTTCCATGCAAGGAAATAGCGTTTGCAGATGTCTACGTATCGTAGCAATAGAGTTCTTATGATTCTTAAAACGCTATATTGCATCTCATTTCTACGTTTCATGGTAAGATATAATATGATTTGCGAAGTGTCATGTATTCCTCGTCTACACTTCAAATGAATGTGAATGCCACACTTCCTCGCTAGGAAATAGCGTTTGCAGATGTCTACGTACCGTAGCAATAGAGTTCTAATGCTTCTTAAAACGCGATATCGCATCCCATTTCTTTGTTTCATGTTAAGATATAATATGATTTGCGAAGTGTTATGTATTCCTCGTCTACACATCAAATGAATGTGAATGCGATACTTCCTCGCTAGGAAATAGCGTTTGCAGATGTCTACGTATCGTAGCAATAGCTTTCTAATGCTTCTTAAAACGAGATATTGCATCTCATATCTATGTTTGATGATAAGATATAATATTCATTGCGAAGTGTTATGCATTCCTCGTCTACGATTCAAATGAATGTAAATGCGACACTTCCATGCAAGGAAATAGCATTTGCAGATGTCTACGTATCGTAGCAATAGAGTTCTTATGATTCTAAAAACGCTATATTGCATCTCACTTCTACGTTTCATGGTAAGATATAATATGATTTGCGAAGTGTCATGTATTCCTCGTCTACAATTCAAATGAATGTGAATGCGACACTTCCTCGCTAGGAAATAGCGTTTGCAGATGTCTACGTATCATAGCAACAGAGTTCTAATGCTACTTAGAACGCGATATCGCATCTCATTTCTATGTTTCATGGTAAGATATAATATGATTTGCGAAGTGTTATGTATTCCTCGTCTACACTTCAAATGAATGTAAATGCGACACTTCCTTGCAAGGAAATAGCGTTTGCAGATGCCTACGTATCGAAGCAATAGAGTTCAAATGCTTCTTAAAACGCGATATCGCATCTCATCTCTATGTTTCATGGTAAGATATAATATGATTTGCGAAGTATCACGTACTCCTCGTCTACACTTCAAATGAATGTGAATGCGATACTTCCTCGCTAGGAAATAGCGTTTGCAGATGTCTTCGTATCGTAGCAATAGCTTTCTAATGCTTCTTAAAACGCGACATCGCATCTCATTTCTATGCTTCATGGTAAGATATAATATGATTTGTGAAGTGTTATGTATTCCTCGTCTACGATTCAAATGAATGTAAATGCGACACTTCCTTGCAAGGAAATAGCGTTTGCAGATGTCTACGTATCGTAGCAATAGAGTTCTAATGCTTCTTAAAACGCGATATCGCATCTCATTTCTATGTTTCATGGTAAGATATAATATGATTTGCGAAGTATCATGTATTCCTCGTCTACACTTCAAATGAATGTAAATGCGACACTTCCTTGCTAGGAAATAGCTTCTGCCGATGTCTAGGTATCGTAGCAATAGAGTTCTAGTGCTTCTTAAAACGCGATATCGCATCTCATTTCTATGTTTCATGGTAAGATATAATATGATTGGCGAAGTGTTATGTATTCCTCGCCTACACTTCAAATGAATGTAAATGCGACACATCCTTGCAAGGAAATAGCGATTGCAGATGTCTACGTATCGTAGCAATAGAGTTCATATGATTCTTAAAACGCGATATCGCATCTCATTTCTATGTTTCATGGTAAGATATAACATGATTTGCGAAGTGCTATGTATTCCTCGTCTACACTTCAAATGAATGTGAATGCGATACTTCCTCGCTAGGAAATAGCGTTTGCAGATACCTACGTGTCGTAGCAATAGCTTTCTAATGCTTCTTAAAACGCGATATCGAATCTCATTTCTATGTTTCATGGTATAGATATAATATGATTTGCGAAGTATCATGTATTCCTCGTCTACACTTCAAATGAATGCAAAATGCGACACTTCCTTGCTAGGAAATAGCGTCTGCAGATGTCTAGGTATCGTAGCAAGAGAGTTCAAATGCTTCTTAAAACGAGATATTGCATCTCATATCTATGTTTCATGATAAGATATAATATTCATTGCGAAGTGTTATGCATTCCTCGTCTACGTTTCAAATGAATGTAAATGCGACACTTCCATGCAAGGAAATAGCGTTTGCAGATGTCTACGTATCGTAGCAATAGAGTACCTTATGATTCTTAAAACGCTATATTGCATCTCATTTCTACGTTTCATGGTAAGATATAATATGATTTGCGAAGTGTCATGTATTCCTCGTCTACACTTCAAATGAATGTGAATGCCACACTTCCTCGCTAGGAAATAGCGTTTGCAGATGTCTACGTACCGTAGCAATAGAGTTCTAATGCTTCTTAAAACGCGATATCGCATCCCATTTCTTTGTTTCATGTTAAGATATAATATGATTTGCGAAGTGTTATGTATTCCTCGTCTACACATCAAATGAATGTGAATGCGATACTTCCTCGCTAGGAAATAGCGTTTGCAGATGTCTACGTATCGTAGCAATAGCTTTCTAATGCTTCTTAAAACGAGATATTGCATCTCATATCTATGTTTGATGATAAGATATAATATTCATTGCGAAGTTTTATGCATTCCTCGTCTACGATTCAAATGAATGTAAATGCGACACTTCCATGCAAGGAAATAGCATTTGCAGATGTCTACGTATCGTAGCAATAGAGTTCTTATGATTCTAAAAACGCTATATTGCATCTCACTTCTACGTTTCATGGTAAGATATAATATGATTTGCGAAGTGTCATGTATTCCTCGTCTACAATTCAAATGAACGTGAATGCGACACTTCCTCGCTAGGAAATAGCGTTTGCAGATGTCTACGTATCATAGCAACAGCGTTCTAATGCTACTTAGAACGCGATATCGCATCTCATTTCTATGTTTCATGGTAAGATATAATATGATTTGCGAAGTGTTATGTATTCCTCGTCTACACTTCAAATGAATGTAAATGCGACACTTCCTTGCAAGGAAATAGCGTTTGCAGATGCCTACGTATCGAAGCAATAGAGTTCAAATGCTTCTTAAAACGCGATATCGCATCTCATCTCTATGTTTCATGGTAAGATATAATATGATTTGCGAAGTATCACGTACTCCTCGTCTACACTTCAAATGAATGTAAATGCGACACTTCCTTGCTACGCAATAACGTCTGCAGATGTCTACGTATCGTAGCAATAGGGTTCATATGATTCTTAAAACGAGATATTGCATCTCATTTCTATGTTTCATGATAAGATATAATATGATTTGTGAAGTGTTATGTATTCCTCGTCTACACTTGAAATGAATGTAAATGCGACACTTCCTTGCAAGGAAATAGCGTTTGCAGATGTCTACGTATCGTAGCAATAGAGTTCTAATGCTTCTTAAAACGCGATATCGCATCTCATTTCTATGTTTCATGGTAAGATATAATATGATTTGCGAAGTATCATGTATTCCTCGTCTACACTTCAAATGAATGTAAATACGACACTTCCTTGCTGGGAAATAGCGTCTGCCGATGTCTAGGTATCGTAGCAATAGAGTTCAAATGCTACTTAAAACGCGATATCGCATCTCATTTCTATGCTTCATGGTAAGATATAATATGATTTGTGAAGTGTTATGTATTCCTCGTCTACGATTCAAATGAATGTAAATGCGACACTTCCTTGCAAGGAAATAGCGTTTGCAGATGTCTACGTACCGTAGCAATAGTGTTCTAATGCTTCTTAAAACGCGATATCGCATCTCATTTCTATGTTTCATGGTAAGATATAATATGATTTGCGAAGTGTTATGTATTCCTCGCCTACACTTCAAATGAATGTAAATGCGACACTTCCTTGCAAGGAAATAGCGATTGCAGATGTCTACGTATCGTAGCAATAGAGTTCATATGATTCTTAAAACGCGATATCGCATCTCATTTCTATGTTTCATGGTAAGATATAACATGATTTGCGAAGTGTTATGTATTCCTCGTCTACACTTCAAATGAATGTGAATGCGATACTTCCTCGCTAGGAAATAGCGTTTGCAGATATCTACGTATCGTAGCAATAGCTTTCTAATGCTTCTTAAAACGCGACATCGCATCTCATTTCTATGCTTCATGGTAAGATATAATATGATTTGCGAAGTGTTACGTATTCCTAGTCTACGATTCAAATGAATGTAAATGCGACACTTCCTTGCAAGGAAATAGCGTTTGCAGATGTCTACGTATCGTAGCAATAGAGTTCTAATGCTTCTTAAAACGCGATATCGCATCTCATTTCTATGTTTCATGGTAAGATATAATATGATTTGCGAAGTATCATGTATTCCTCGTCTACACTTCAAATGAATGTAAATGCGACACTTCCTTGCTAGGAAATAGCGTCTGCCGATGTCTAGGTATCGTAGCAATAGAGTTCTAATGCTACTTAAAACGCGATATCGCATCTCATTTCTATGCTTCGTGGTAAGATATAATATGATTGGCGAAGTGTTATGTATTCCTCGTCTACGATTCAAATGAATGTAAATGCGACACTTCCTTGCTAAGAAATAGCGTTTGCAAATGTCTACCTATCGTAGCAATAGTGTTCTAATGCTTCTCAAAACGCGATATCGCATCTCATTTCTATGTTTCATGGTAAGATATAATATGATTTGCGAAGTGTTATGTATTCCTCGTCTACACTTCAAATGAATGTAAATGCGACACTTCCTTGCAAGGAAATAGCGATTGCAGATGTCTACGTATCGTAGCAATAGAGTTCAAATGATTCTTAAAACGCGATATCGCATCTCATTTCTATGTTTCATGGTAAGATATAACATGATTTGCGAAGTGTTATGTATTCCTCGTCTACACATCAAATGAATGTGAATGCGATACTTCCTCGCTAGGAAATAGCGTTTGCAGATGTCTACGTATCGTAGCAATAGCTTTCTATGCTCCTTAAAACGAGATATTGCATCTGATATCTATGTTTGATGATAAGATATAATATTCATTGCGAAGTGTTATGCATTCCTCGTCTACGATTCAAATGAATGTAAATGCGACACTTCCATGCAAGGAAATAGCATTTGCAGATGTCTACGTATCGTAGCAATAGAGTTATGATGCTCCTTAAAACGCGATATCGAATCTCATTTATATGTTTCATGGTAAGATACAATATGATTTGCGAAGTATCATGTATTCCTCGTCTACACTTCAATTGAATGTAAATGCGACACTTCCATGCTAGGAAATAGCGTCTGCCGATGTCTAGGTATCGTAGCAATAGAGTTCTAATGCTACTTAAAACGCGATATCGCATCTCATTTCTATGCTTCATGGTAAGATATAATATGATTTGCGAAGTGCTATGTATTCCTCGTCTACGATTCAAATGAATGTAAATGCGACACTTCCTTGCAAGGAAATAGCGTTTGCAGATGTCTACGTACCGTAGCCATAGAGTTCTAATGCTTCTTAAAACGCGATATCGCATCTCATTTCTATGTTTCATGGTAAGATATAATATGATTTGCGAAGTGTTATGTATTCCTCGCCTACACTTCAAATGAATGTAAATGCGACACTTCCTTGCAAGGAAATAGCGTCTGCAGATGTCTACGTATCGTAGCAATAGAGTTCATATGATTCCTAAAACGCGATATCGCATCTCATTTCTATGTTTCATGGTAAGATATAATATGATTTGCGAAGTGTCATGTATTTCTCGTCCACACTTTAAACGAATGTAAATGCGACACTTCCTTGCAAGGAAATAGCGTTTACAGATGTCTACCTATCGTAGCAATAGTGTTCTAATGCTTCTTAAAACGCGATATCGCATATCATTTCTATGTTTCATGGTAAGATATAACATGATTTGCGAAGTGTTATGTATTCCCCGTCTACACTTCAAATGAATGTAAATGCGACACTTCTTTGCTAGGAAATAGCGTTTGCAAATGTCTACCTATCGTAGCAATAGTGTTCAAATGCTTCTTAAAACGCGATATCGCATCTCATTTCTATGTTTCATGGTAAGATACAATATGGTTTGCGAAGTATCATGTATTCCTCGTCTACACTTCAAATGAATGTTAATGCGACAATTCCTTGCTAGGAAATAGCGTCTGCAGATGTCTAGGTATCGTAGCAATAGAGTTCTAATGCTACTTAAAACGCGATATCGCATCTCATTTCTATGTTTCATGGTAAGATATAATATTCATTGCGAAGTGTTATGCATTCCTCGTCTACGATTCAAATGAATGTAAATGCGACACTTCCTTGCAAGGAAATAGCGTTTGCAGATGTCTACGTATCGTAGCAATAGAGTTCTTATGATTCGTAAAACGCGATATCGCATCTCATTTCTATGTTTCATGGTAAGATATAATATGATTTGCGAAGTGTTATGTATTCCTCGTCTACACTTCAAATGAAAGTAAATGCGACACTTCCTTGCAAGGAAATAGCGATTGCAGATGTCTACGTATCGTAGCAATAGAGTTCATATGATTCTTAAAACGCGATATCGCATCTCATTTCTATGTTTCATGGTAAGCTATAACATGATTTGCGAAGTGTTATGTATTCCTCGTCAACACTTCAAATGAATGTGAATGCGATACTTCCTCGCTAGGAAATAGCGTTTGCAGATGTCTACGTATCGTAGCAATAGCTTTCTATTGCTTCTTAAAACGCGATATCAAATCTCATTTCTATGATTCATGGTAAGATATAATATGATTTGCGAAGTGTCATGTATTCCTCGTCTACACTTCAAATTAATGTAAATGCTACACTTCCTTGGAAGGAAATAGCGTTTGCAGATGTCTACGTATCGAAGCAATAGAGTTCAAATGCTTCTTAAAACGCGATATCGCATCTCATCTCTATGTTTCATGGTAAGATATAATATGATTTGCGAAGTATCACGTATTCCTCGTCTACACATCAAATGAATGTAAATGCGACACTTCCTTGCTAGGCAATATCGTCTGCAGATGTCTACGTATCGTAGCAATAGAGTTCATATGATTCTTAAAGCGAGATATTGCATCTCATATCTATGTTTCCTGATAAGATATAATATTCATTGCGAAGTGTTATGCATTCCTCGTCTACGATTCAACTGAATGTAAATGCGACACTTCCTTGCAAGGAAATAGCGATTGCAGATGTCTACGTATCGTAGCAAAAGAGTTCATATGATTCTTAAAACGCGATATCGCATCTCATTTCTATGTTTCATGGTAAGATATAATATGATTTGCGAAGTGTTATGTATTCTTCGTCTACACTTCAAATGAATGTAAATGCGACATTTCCTTGCAAGGAAATAGCGTTTGCAGATGTCTACGTATCGTAGCAATAGAGTTCAAATGCTACTTAAAACTCGATATCGCATCTCATTTCTATGCTTCATGGTAAGATATAATATGATTTGCGAAGTGTTATGTATTCCTCGTCTACGATTCAAATGAATGTAAATGCGACACTTCCTTGCAAGGAAATAGCGTTTGCAGATGTCTACGTACCGTAGCAATAGAGTTCTAATGCTTCTTAAAACGCGATATCGCATCTCATTTCTATGTTTCATGGTAAGATATAATATGATTTGCGAAGTGTTATGTATTCCTCGCCTACACTTCAAATGAATGTAAATGCGACACTTCCTTGCAAGGAAATAGCGATTGCAGATGTCTACGTATCGTAGCAATAGAGTTCATATGGTTCTTAAAACGCGATATCGCATCTCATTTCTATGTTTCATGGTAAGATATAACATGATTTGCGAAGTGTTATGTATTCCTCGTCTACACTTCAAATGAATGTGAATGCGATACTTCCTCGCTAGGAAATAGCGTTTGCAGATACCTACGTATCGTAGCAATAGCTTTCTAATGCTTCTTAAAACGCGATATCGCATCTCATTTCTATGTTTCATGGTAAGATATAATATGATTTGGGAAGTGTTATGTATTCCTCGCCTACACTTCAAATGAATGTAAATGCGACACTTCCTTGCAAGGAAATGGCGATTGCAGATGTCTACGTATCGTGGCAATAGAGTTCATATGATTCTTAAAACGCGATATCGCATCTCATTTCTATGTTTCATGGTAAGATATAACATGATTTGCGAAGTGTTATGTATTCCTCGTCTACACGTCAAATGAATGTGAATGCGATACTTCCTCGCTAGGAAATAGCGTTTGCAGATGTCTTCGTATCGTAGCAATAGCTTTCTAATGCTTCTTAAAACGCGACATCGCATCTCATTTCTATGCTTCATGGTAAGATATAATATGATTTGCGAAGTGTTACGTATTCCTCGTCTACGATTCAAATGAATGTAAATGCGACACTTCCTTGCAAGGAAATAGCGTTTGCAGATGTCTACGTATCGTAGCAATAGAGTTCTAATGCTTCTTAAAACGCGATATCGCATCTCATTTCTATGTTTCATGGTAAGATATAATATGATTTGCGAAGTATCATGTATTCCTCGTCTACACTTCAAATGAATGTAAATGCGACACTTCCTTGCTAGGAAATAGCTTCTGCCGATGTCTAGGTATCGTAGCAATAGAGTTCTAATGCTACTTAAAACGCGATATCGCATCTCATTTCTATGCTTCATGGTAAGATATAATATGATTGGCGAAGTGTTATGTATTCCTCGTCTACGATTCAAATGAATGTAAATGCGACACTTCCTTGCAAGGAAATAGCGTTTGCAGATGTCTACGTATCGTAGCAATAGAGTTCTAGTGCTTCTTAAAACGCGATATCGCATCTCATTTCTATGTTTCATGGTAAGATATAATATGATTTGCGAAGTGTTATGAATTCCTCGCCTACACTTCAAATGAATGTAAATGCGACACATCCTTGCAAGGAAATAGCGATTGCAGATGTCTACGTATCGTAGCAATAGAGTTCATATGATTCTTAAAACGCGATATCGCATCTCATTTCTATGTTTCATGGTAAGATATAACATGATTTGCGAAGTGCTATGTATTCCTCGTCTACACTTCAAATGAATGTGAATGCGATACTTCCTCGCTAGGAAATAGCGTTTGCAGATACCTACGTGTCGTAGCAATAGCTTTCTAATGCTTCTTAAAACGCGATATCGAATCTCATTTCTATGTTTCATGGTATAGATATAATATGATTTGCGAAGTATCATGTATTCCTCGTCTACACTTCAAATGAATGCAAAATGCGACACTTCCTTGCTAGGAAATAGCGTCTGCAGATGTCTAGGTATCGTAGCAAGAGAGTTCAAATGCTTCTTAAAACGAGATATTGCATCTCATATCTATGTTTCATGATAAGATATAATATTCATTGCGAAGTGTTACGCATTCCTCGTCTACGTTTCAAATGAATGTAAATGCGACACTTCCATGCAAGGAAATAGCGTTTGCAGATGTCTACGTATCGTAGCAATAGAGTTCTTATGATTCTTAAAACGCTATATTGCATCTCATTTCTACGTTTCATGGTAAGATATAATATGATTTGCGAAGTGTCATGTATTCCTCGTCTACACTTCAAATAAATGTGAATGCCACACTTCCTCGCTAGGAAATAGCGTTTGCAGATGTCTACGTACCGTAGCAATAGAGTTCTAATGCTTCTTAAAACGCGATATCGCATCCCATTTCTTTGTTTCATGTTAAGATATAATATGATTTGCGAAGTGTTATGTATTCCTCGTCTACACATCAAATGAATGTGAATGCGATACTTCCTCGCTAGGAAATAGCGTTTGCAGATGTCTACGTATCGTAGCAATAGCTTTCTAATGCTTCTTAAAACGAGATATTGCATCTCATATCTATGTTTGATGATAAGATATAATATTCATTGCGAAGTGTTATGCATTCCTCGTCTACGATTCAAATGAATGTAAATGCGACACTTCCATGCAAGGAAATAGCATTTGCAGATGTCTACGTATCGTAGCAATAGAGTTCTTATGATTCTAAAAACGCTATAATGCATCTCACTTCTACGTTTCATGGTAAGATATAATATGATTTGCGAAGTGTCATGTATTCCTCGTCTACAATTCAAATGAATGTGAATGCGACACTTCCTCGCTAGGAAATAGCGTTTGCAGATGTCTACGTATCATAGCAACAGAGTTCTAATGCTACTTAGAACGCGATATCGCATCTCATTTCTATGTTTCATGGTAAGATATAATATGATTTGCGAAGTGTTATGTATTCCTCGTCTACACTTCAAATGAATGTAAATGCGACACTTCCTTGCAAGGAAATAGCGTTTGCAGATGCCTACGTATCGAAGCAATAGAGTTCAAATGCTTCTTAAAACGCGATATCGCATCTCATCTCTATGTTTCATGGTAAGATATAATATGATTTGCGAAGTATCACGTACTCCTCGTCTACACTTCAAATGAATGTAAATGCGACACTTCCTTGCTACGCAATAGCGTCTGCAGATGTCTACGTATCGTAGCGATAGGGTTCATATGATTCTTAAAACGAGATATTGCATCTCATTTCTATGTTTCATGATAAGATATAATATGATTTGTGAAGTGTTATGTATTCCTCGTCTACACTTGAAATGAATGTAAATGCGACACTTCCTTGCAAGGAAATAGCGTTTGCAGATGTCTACGTATCGTAGCAATAGAGTTCTAATGCTTCTTAAAACGCGATATCGCATCTCATTTCTATGTTTCATGGTAAGATATAATATGATTTGCGAAGTGTTATGTATTCTTCGTCTACACTTCAAATGAATGTAAATGCGACATTTCCTTGCAAGGAAATAGCGTTTGCAGATGTCTACGTATCGTAGCAATAGAGTTCAAATGCTACTTAAAACTCGATATCGCATCTCATTTCTATGCTTCATGGTAAGATATAATATGATTTGCGAAGTGTTATGTATTCCTCGTCTACGATTCAAATGAATGTAAATGCGACACTTCCTTGCAAGGAAATAACGTTTGCAGATGTCTACGTACCGTAGCAATAGAGTTCTAATGCTTCTTAAAACGCGATATCGCATCTCATTTCTATGTTTCATGGTAAGATATAATATGATTTGCGAAGTGTTATGTATTCCTCGCCTACACTTCAAATGAATGTAAATGCGACACTTCCTTGCAAGGAAATAGCGATTGCAGATGTCTACGTATCGTAGCAATAGAGTTCATATGGTTCTTAACACGCGATATCGCATCTCATTTCTATGTTTCATGGTAAGATATAACATGATTTGCGAAGTGTTATGTATTCCTCGTCTACACTTCAAATGAATGTGAATGCGATACTTCCTCGCTAGGAAATAGCGTTTGCAGATACCTACGTATCGTAGCAATAGCTTTCTAATGCTTCTTAAAACGCGATATCGCATCTCATTTCTATGTTTCATGGTAAGATATAATATGATTTGGGAAGTGTTATGTATTCCTCGCCTACACTTCAAATGAATGTAAATGCGACACTTCCTTGCAAGGAAATAGCGATTGCAGATGTCTACGTATCGTGGCAATAGAGTTCATATGATTCTTAAAACGCGATATCGCATCTCATTTCTATGTTTCATGGTAAGATATAACATGATTTGCGAAGTGTTATGTATTCCTCGTCTACACTTCAAATGAATGTGAATGCGATACTTCCTCGCTAGGAAATAGCGTTTGCAGATGTCTTCGTATCGTAGCAATAGCTTTCTAATGCTTCTTAAAACGCGACATCGCATCTCATTTCTATGCTTCATGGTAAGATATAATATGATTTGCGAAGTGTTATGTATTCCTCGTCTACGATTCAAATGAATGTAAATGCGACACTTCCTTGCAAGGAAATAGCGTTTGCAGATGTCTACGTATCGTAGCAATAGAGTTCTAATGCTTCTTAAAACGCGATATCGCATCTCATTTCTATGTTTCATGGTAAGATATAATATGATTTGCGAAGTATCATGTATTCCTCGTCTACACTTCAAATGAATGTAAATGCGACACTTCCTTGCTAGGAAATAGCTTCTGCCGATGTCTAGGTATCGTAGCAATAGAGTTCTAATGCTACTTAAAACGCGATATCGCATCTCATTTCTATGCTTCATGGTAAGATATAATATGATTGGCGAAGTGTTATGTATTCCTCGTCTACGATTCAAATGAATGTAAATGCGACACTTCCTTGCAAGGAAATAGCGTTTGCAGATGTCTACGTATCGTAGCAATAGAGTTCTAGTGCTTCTTAAAACGCGATATCGCATCTCATTTCTATGTTTCATGGTAAGATATAATATGATTTGCGAAGTGTTATGAATTCCTCGCCTACACTTCAAATGAATGTAAATGCGACACATCCTTGCAAGGAAATAGCGATTGCAGATGTCTACGTATCGTAGCAATAGAGTTCATATGATTCTTAAAACGCGATATCGCATCTCATTTCTATGTTTCATGGTAAGATATAACATGATTTGCGAAGTGCTATGTATTCCTCGTCTACACTTCAAATGAATGTGAATGCGATACTTCCTCGCTAGGAAATAGCGTTTGCAGATACCTACGTGTCGTAGCAATAGCTTTCTAATGCTTCTTAAAACGCGATATCGAATCTCATTTCTATGTTTCATGGTATAGATATAATATGATTTGCGAAGTATCATGTATTCCTCGTCTACACTTCAAATGAATGCAAAATGCGACACTTCCTTGCTAGGAAATAGCGTCTGCAGATGTCTAGGTATCGTAGCAAGAGAGTTCAAATGCTTCTTAAAACGAGATATTGCATCTCATATCTATGTTTCATGATAAGATATAATATTCATTGCGAAGTGTTACGCATTCCTCGTCTACGTTTCAAATGAATGTAAATGCGACACTTCCATGCAAGGAAATAGCGTTTGCAGATGTCTACGTATCGTAGCAATAGAGTTCTTATGATTCTTAAAACGCTATATTGCATCTCATTTCTACGTTTCATGGTAAGATATAATATGATTTGCGAAGTGTCATGTATTCCTCGTCTACACTTCAAATAAATGTGAATGCCACACTTCCTCGCTAGGAAATAGCGTTTGCAGATGTCTACGTACCGTAGCAATAGAGTTCTAATGCTTCTTAAAACGCGATATCGCATCCCATTTCTTTGTTTCATGTTAAGATATAATATGATTTGCGAAGTGTTATGTATTCCTCGTCTACACATCAAATGAATGTGAATGCGATACTTCCTCGCTAGGAAATAGCGTTTGCAGATGTCTACGTATCGTAGCAATAGCTTTCTAATGCTTCTTAAAACGAGATATTGCATCTCATATCTATGTTTGATGATAAGATATAATATTCATTGCGAAGTGTTATGCATTCCTCGTCTACGATTCAAATGAATGTAAATGCGACACTTCCATGCAAGGAAATAGCATTTGCAGATGTCTACGTATCGTAGCAATAGAGTTCTTATGATTCTAAAAACGCTATAATGCATCTCACTTCTACGTTTCATGGTAAGATATAATATGATTTGCGAAGTGTCATGTATTCCTCGTCTACAATTCAAATGAATGTGAATGCGACACTTCCTCGCTAGGAAATAGCGTTTGCAGATGTCTACGTATCATAGCAACAGAGTTCTAATGCTACTTAGAACGCGATATCGCATCTCATTTCTATGTTTCATGGTAAGATATAATATGATTTGCGAAGTGTTATGTATTCCTCGTCTACACTTCAAATGAATGTAAATGCGACACTTCCTTGCAAGGAAATAGCGTTTGCAGATGCCTACGTATCGAAGCAATAGAGTTCAAATGCTTCTTAAAACGCGATATCGCATCTCATCTCTATGTTTCATGGTAAGATATAATATGATTTGCGAAGTATCACGTACTCCTCGTCTACACTTCAAATGAATGTAAATGCGACACTTCCTTGCTACGCAATAGCGTCTGCAGATGTCTACGTATCGTAGCAATAGGGTTCATATGATTCTTAAAACGAGATATTGCATCTCATTTCTATGTTTCATGATAAGATATAATATGATTTGTGAAGTGTTATGTATTCCTCGTCTACACTTGAAATGAATGTAAATGCGACACTTCCTTGCAAGGAAATAGCGTTTGCAGATGTCTACGTATCGTAGCAATAGAGTTCTAATGCTTCTTAAAACGCGATATCGCATCTCATTTCTATGTTTCATGGTAAGATATAATATGATTTGCGAAGTATCATGTATTCCTCGTCTACACTTCAAATGAATGTAAATACGACACTTCCTTGCTGGGAAATAGCGTCTGCCGATGTCTAGGTATCGTAGCAATAGAGTTCAAATGCTACTTAAAACGCGATATCGCATCTCATTTCTATGCTTCATGGTAAGATATAATATGATTTGTGAAGTGTTATGTATTCCTCGTCTACGATTCAAATGAATGTAAATGCGACACTTCCTTGCAAGGAAATAGCGTTTGCAGATGTCTACGTACCGTAGCAATAGAGTTCTAATGCTTCTTAAAACGCGATATCGCATCCCATTTCTATGTTTCATGGTAAGATATAATATGATTTGCGAAGTGTTATGTATTCCTCGCCTACACTTCAAATGAATGTAAATGCGACACTTCCTTGCAAGGAAATAGCGTCTGCAGATGTCTACGTATCGTAGCAATAGAGTTCATATGATTCCTAAAACGCGATATCGCATCTCATTTCTATGTTTCATGGTAAGATATAATATGATTTGCGAAGTATCATGTATTCCTCGTCTACACTTCAAATGAATGTAAATGCGACACTTCCATGCTAGGAAATAGCGTCTGCCGATGTCTAGGTATCGTAGCAATAGTGTTCTAATGCTTCTTAAAACGCGATATCGCATCTCATTCCTATGTTTCATGGTAAGATATAATATGATTTGCGAAGTGTCATGTATTCCTCGTCTACACTTCAAATGAATGTAAATGCGACACTTCCATGCAAGGAAATAGCGTCTGCAGATGTCTAGGTATCGTAGCAATAGCTTTCTAATGCTTCTTAAAACGCGATAACGCATCTCATTTCTATGTTTCATGGTAAGATATAATATGATTTGCGAAGTGTTATGTATTCCTCGTCTACATTTCAAATGAAAGTAAATGCGACACTTCCTTGCAAGGAAATAGCGATTGCAGATGTCTACGTATCGTAGCAATAGAGTTCATATGATTCTTAAAACGCGATATCGCATCTCATTTCTATGTTTCATGGTAAGATATAACATGATTTGCGAAGTGTTATATATTCCTCGTCTACACTTCAAATGAATGTAAATGCGACACTTCTTTGCTAGGAAATAGCGTTTGCAAATGTCTACCTATCGTAGCAATAGTGTTCTAATGCTTCTTAAAACGCGATATCGCATCTCATTTCTATGTTTCATGGTAAGATATAATATGGTTTGCGAAGTATCATGTATTCCTCGTCTACACTTCAAATGAATGTTAATGCGACACTTCCTTGCTAGGAAATAGCGTCTGCAGATGTCTAGGTATCGTAGCAATAGAGTTCTAATGCTACTTAAAACGCGATATCGCATCTCATTTCTATGTTTCATGGTAAGATATAACATGATTTGCGAAGTGTTATGTATTCCTCGTCTACACTTCAAATGAATGTGAATGCGATACTTCCTCGCTAGGAAATAGCGTTTGCAGATGTCTACGTATCGTAGCAATAGCTTTCTAATGCTTCTTAAAACGCGATATCGAATCTCATTCCTATGTTTCATGGTAAGATATAATATGATTTGCGAAGTGTCATGTATTTCTCGTCTACACTTCAAATGAATGTAAATGCGACACTTCCTTGCAAGGAAATAGCGTTTACAGATGTCTACCTATCGTAGCAATAGTGTTCTAATGCTTCTTAAAACGCGATATCGCATCTCATTTCTATGTTTCATGGTAAGATATAATATGATTTGCGAAGTATCATGTATTCCTCGTCTACACTTCAAATGAATGTAAATGCGACACTTCTTTGCTAGGAAATAGCGTTTGCAAATGTCTATCTATCGTAGCAATAGTGTTCTAATGCTTCTTAAAACGCGATATCGCATCTCATTTCTATGTTTCATGGTAAGATATAACATGATTTGCGAAGTGTTATGTATTCCTCGTCTACACTTCAAATGAATATAAATGCGACACTTCTTTGCTAGGAAATAGCGTTTGCAAATGTCTACCTATCGTAGCAATAGTGTTCTAATGCTTCTTAAAACGCGATATCGCATCTCATTTCTATGTTTCATGGTTAGATATAATATGGTTTGCGAAGTATCATGTATTCCTCGTCTACACTTCAAATGAATGTTAATGCGACAATTCCTTGCTAGGAAATAGCGTCTGCAGATGTCTAGGTATCGTAGCAATAGTGTTCTAATGCTTCTTAAAACGCGATATCGCATCTCATTTCTATGTTTCATGGTAAGATATAACATGATTTGCGAAGTGTTATGTATTCCTCGTCTACACTTCAAATGAACATAAATGCGACACTTCTTTGCTAGGAAATAGCGTTTGCAAATGTCTACCTATCGTAGCAATAGTGTTCTAATGCTTCTTAAAACGCGATATCGCATCTCATTTCTATGTTTCATGGTAAGATATAATATGGTTTGCGAAGTATCATGTATTCCTCGTCTACACTTCAAATGAATGTTAATGCGACAATTCCTTGCTAGGAAATAGCGTCTGCAGATGTCTAGGTATCGTAGCAATAGAGTTCTAATGCTACTTAAAACGCGATATCGCATCTCATTTCTATGTTTCATGGTAAGATATAATATTCATTGCGAAGTGTTATGCATTCCTCGTCTACGATTCAAATGAATGTAAATGCGACACTTCCTTGCAAGGAAATAGCGTTTGCAGATGTCTACGTATCGTAGCAATAGAGTTCTTATGATTCTTAAAACAAGATATTGCATCTCATTTCTATGTTTCATGGTAAGATATAATATGATTTGCGAAGTGTTATGTATTCCTCGTCTACACTTCAAATGAATGTAAATGCGACACTTCCTTGCAAGGAAATAGCGTTTGCAGATGTCTACGTATCGTAGCAATAGAGTTCTAATGCTTCTTAAAACGCGATATCGCATCTCATTTCTATGTTTCATGGTATGATATAATATGATTTGCGAAGTATCATGTATTCCTCGTCTACACTTCAAATGAATGTAAATACGACACTTCCTTGCTAGGAACTAGCGTCTGCCGATGTCTAGGTATCGTAGCAATAGAGTTCTAATGCTACTTAAAACGCGATATCGCATCTCATTTCTATGCTTCATGGTAAGATATAATATGATTTGCGAAGTGTTATGTATTCCTCGTCTACGATTCAAATGAATGTAAATGCGACACTTCCTTGCAAGGAAATAGCGTTTGCAGATGTCTACGTACCGTAGCAATAGAGTTCTAATGCTTCTTAAAACGCGATATCGCATCTCATTTCTATGTTTCATGGTAAGATATAATATGATTTGCGAAGTGTTATGTATTCCTCGCCTACACTTCAAATGAATGTAAATGCGACACTTCCTTGCAAGGAAATAGCGTCTGCAGATGTCTACGTATCGTAGCAATAGAGTTCATATGATTCTTAAAACGCGATATCGCATCTCATTTCTATGTTTCATGGTAAGATATAATATGATTTGCGAAGTATCATGTATTCCTCGTCTACACTTCAAATGAATGTAAATGCGACACTTCCTTGCTAGGAAATAGCGTCTGCCGATGTCTAGGTATCGTAGCAATAGAGTTCTAATGCTACTTAAAACGCGATATCGCATCTCATTTCTATGTTTCATGGTAAGATATAATATGATTTGCGAAGTGTTATGTATTCCTCGTCTACGATTCAAATGAATGTAAATGCAACACTTCCTTGCAAGGAAATAGCGTTTGCAAATATCTACCTATCGTAGCAATAGTGTTCTAATGCTTCTTAAAACGCGATATCGCATCTCATTTCTATGTTTCATGGTAAGATATAATATGATTTGCGAAGTGTCATGTATTCCTCGTCTACGATTCAAATGAATGTAAATGCGACACTTCCTTGCAAGGAAATAGCGTTTGCAGATGTCTACGTACCGTAGCAATAGAGTTCTAATGCTTCTTAAAACGCGATATCGCATCTCATTTCTATGTTTCATGGTAAGATATAATATGATTTGCGAAGTGTTATGTATTCCTCGCCTACACTTCAAATGAATGTAAATGCGACACTTCCTTGCAAGGAAATAGCGTCTGCAGATGTCTACGTATCGTAGCAATAGAGTTCATATGATTCTTAAAACGCGATATCGCACCTCATTTCTATGTTTCATGGTAAGATATAATATGATTTGCGAAGTGTCATGTATTTCTCGTCTACACTTTAAACGAATGTAAATGCGACACTTCCTTGCAAGGAAATAGCGTTTACAGATGTCTACCTATCGTAGCAATAGTGTTCTAATGCTTCTTAAAACGCGATATCGCATCTCATTTCTATGTTTCATGGTAAGATATAATATGATTTGCGAAGTATCATGTATTCCTCGTCTACACTTCAAATGAATGTAAATGCGACACTTCCTTGCTAGGAAATAGCGTCTGTCGATGTCTAGGTATCGTAGCAATAGAGTTCTAATGCTACTTAAAACGCGATATCGCATCTCATTTCTATGATTCATGGTAAGATATAATATGATTTGCGAAGTGTTATGTATTCCTCGTCTACGATTCAAATGAATGTAAATGCGACACTTCCTTGCAAGGAAATAGCGTTTGCAAATATCTACCTATCGTAGCAATAGTGTTCTAATGCTTCTTAAAACGCGATATCGCATCTCATTTCTATGTTTCATGGTAAGATATAATATGATTTGCGAAGTGTCATGTATTCCTCGTCTACGATTCAAATGAATGTAAATGCGACACTTCCTTGCAAGGAAATAGCGTTTGCAGATGTCTACGTACCGTAGCAATGGAGTTCTAATGCTTCTTAAAACGCGATATCGCATCTCATTTCTATGTTTCATGGTAAGATATAATATGATTTGCGAAGTGTTATGTATTCCTCGCCTACACTTCAAATGAATGTAAATGCGACACTTCCTTGCAAGGAAATAGCGTCTGCAGATGTCTACGTATCGTAGCAATAGAGTTCATATGATTCTTAAAACGCGATATCGCATCTCATTTCTATGTTTCATGGTAAGATATAATATGATTTGCGAAGTGTCATGTATTTCTCGTCTACACTTTAAACGAATGTAAATGCGACACTTCCTTGCAAGGAAATAGCGTTTACAGATGTCTACCTATCGTAGCAATAGTGTTCTAATGCTTCTTAAAACGCGATATCGCATCTCATTTCTATGTTTCATGGTAAGATATAATATGATTTGCGAAGTATCATGTATTCCTCGTCTACACTTCAAATGAATGTAAATGCGACACTTCCTTGCTAGGAAGTAGCGTCTGCCGATGTCTAGGTATCGTAGCAATAGAGTTTTAATGCTACTTAAAACGCGATATCGCATCTCTTTTCTATGCTTCATGGTAAGATATAATATGATTTGCGAAGTGTTATGTATTCCTCGTCTACGATTCAAATGAATGTAAATGCGACACTTCCTTGCAAGGAAATAGCGTTTGCAAATATCTACCTATCGTAGCAATAGTGTTCTAATGCTTCTTAAAACGCGATATCGCATCTCATTTCTATGTTTCATGGTAAGATATAATATGATTTGCGAAGTGTCATGTATTCCTCGTCTACACTTCAAATGAATGTAAATGCGACACTTCCTCGCAAGGAAATAGCGTCTGCAGATGTCTAGGTATCGTAGCAATAGCTTTCTAATGCTTCTTAAAACGCGATAACGTATCTCATTTCTATGTTTCATGGTAAGATATAATATGATTTGCGAAGTGTTATGTATTCCTCGTCTACATTTCAAATGAAAGTAAATGCGACACTTCCTTGCAAGGAAATAGCGATTGCAGATGTCTACGTATCGTAGCAATAGAGTTCATATGATTCTTAAAACGCGATATCGCATCTCATTTCTATGTTTCATGGTAAGATATAACATGATTTGCGAAGTGTTATGTATTCCTCGTCTACACTTCAAATGAATGTAAATGCGACACTTCTTTGCTAGGAAATAGCGTTTGCAAATGTCTACCTGTCGTAGCAATAGTGTTCTAATGCTTCTTAAAACGCGATATCGCATCTCATTTCTATGTTTCATGGTAAGATATAATATGGTTTGCGAAGTATCATGTATTCCTCGTCTACACTTCAAATGAATGTTAATGCGACACTTCCTTGCTAGGAAATAGCGTCTGCAGATGTCTAGGTATCGTAGCAATAGAGTTCTAATGCTACTTAAAACGCGATATCGCATCTCATTTCTATGTTTCATGGTAAGATATAACATGATTTGCGAAGTGTTATGTATTCCTCGTCTACACTTCAAATGAATATAAATGCGACACTTCTTTGCTAGGAAATAGCGTTTGCAAATGTCTACCTATCGTAGCAATAGTGTTCTAATGCTTCTTAAAACGCGATATCGCATCTCATTTCTATGTTTCATGGTTAGATATAATATGGTTTGCGAAGTATCATGTATTCCTCGTCTACACTTCAAATGAATGTTAATGCGACAATTCCTTGCTAGGAAATAGCGTCTGCAGATGTCTAGGTATCGTAGCAATAGAGTTCTAATGCTACTTAAAATGCGATATCGCATCTCATTTCTATGTCTCATGGTAAGATATAATATTCATTGCGAAGTGTTATGCATTCCTCGTCTACGATTCAAATAAATGTAAATGCGACACTTCCTTGCAAGGAAATAGCGTTTGCAGATGTCTACGTATCGTAGCAATAGAGTTCTTATGATTCTTAAAACAAGATATTGCATCTCATTTCTATGTTTCATGGTAAGATATAATATGATTTGCGAAGTGTTATGTATTCCTCGTCTACGATTCAAATGAATGTAAATGCGACACTTCCTTGCAAGGAAATAGCGTTTGCAGATGTCTACGTACCGTAGCAATAGAGTTCTAATGCTTCTTAAAACGCGATATCGCATCTCATTTCTATGTTTCATGGTAAGATATAATATGATTTGCGAAGTGTTATGTATTCCTCGCCTACACTTCAAATGAATGTAAATGCGACACTTCCTTGCAAGGAAATAGCGTTTGCAGATGTCTACGTATCGTAGCAATAGAGTTCATATGATTCTTAAAACGCGATATCGCATCTCATTTCTATGTTTCATGGTAAGATATAATATGATTTGCGAAGTGTCATGTATTTCTCGTCTACACTTTAAACGAATGTAAATGCGACACTTCCTTGCAAGGAAATAGCGTTTACAGATGTCTACCTATCGTAGCAATAGTGTTCTAATGCTTCTTAAAACGCGATATCGCATCTCATTTCTATGTTTCATGGTAAGATATAATATGATTTGCGAAGTATCATGTATTCCTCGTCTACACTTCAAATGAATGTAAATGCGACACTTCCTTGCTAGGAAATAGCGTCTGCCGATGTCTAGGTATCGTAGCAATAGAGTTCTAATGCTACTTAAAACGCGATATCGCATCTCATTTCTATGCTTCATGGTAGGATATAATATGATTTGCGAAGTGTCATGTATTCCTCGTCTACGATTCAAATGAATGTAAATGCGACACTTCCTTGCAAGGAAATAGCGTTTGCAGATGTCTACGTACCGTAGCAATAGAGTTCTAATGCTTCTTAAAACGCGATATCGCATCTCATTTCTATGTTTCATGGTAAGATATAATATTCATTGCGAAGTGTTATGCATTCCTCGTCTACGATTCAAATGAATGTAAATGCGACACTTCCTTGCAAGGAAATAGCGTTTGCAAATATCTACCTATCGTAGCAATAGTGTTCTAATGCTTCTTAAAACGCGATATCGCATCTCATTTCTATGTTTCATGGTATGATATAATATGATTTGCGAAGTGTCATGGATTCCTCGTCTACGATTCAAATGAATGTAAATGCGACACTTCCTTGCAAGGAAATAGCGTTTGCAGATGTCTACGTACCGTAGCAATAGAGTTCTAATGCTTCTTAAAACGCGATATCGCATCTCATTTCTATGTTTCATGGTAAGATATAATATTCATTGCGAAGTGTTATGCATTCCTCGTCTACGATTCAAATGAATGTAAATGCGACACTTCCTTGCAAGGAAATAGCGTTTGCAGATGTCTACGTATCGTAGCAATAGAGTTCTTATGATTCTTAAAACAAGATATTGCATCTCATTTCTATGTTTCATGATAAGATATAATATGATTTGCGAAGTGTTATGTATTCCTCGTCTACACTTCAAATGAATGTAAATGCGACACTTCCTTGCAAGGAAATAGCGTTTGCAGATGTCTACGTATCGTAGCAATAGAGTTCTAATGCTTCTTAAAACGCGATATCGCATCTCATTTCTATGTTTCATGGTAAGATATAATATGATTTGCGAAGTATCATGTATTCCTCGTCTACACTTCAAATGAATGTAAATACGACACTTCCTTGCTAGGAACTAGCGTCTGCCGATGTCTAGGTATCGTAGCAATAGAGTTCTAATGCTACTTAAAACGCGATATCGCATCTCATTTCTATGCTTCATGGTAAGATATAATATGATTTGCGAAGTGTTATGTATTCCTCGTCTACGATTCAAATGAATGTAAATGCGACACTTCCTTGCAAGGAAATAGCGTTTGCAGATGTCTACGTACCGTAGCAATAGAGTTCTAATGCTTCTTAAAACGCGATATCGCATCTCATTTCTATGTTTCATGGTAAGATATAATATGATTTGCGAAGTGTTATGTATTCCTCGCCTACACTTCAAATGAATGTAAATGCGACACTTTCTTGCAAGGAAATAGCGTCTGCAGATGTCTACGTATCGTAGCAATAGAGTTCATATGATTCTTAAAACGCGATATCGCATCTCATTTCTATGTTTCATGGTAAGATATAATATGATTTGCGAAGTGTCATGTATTTCTCGTCTACACTTTAAACGAATGTAAATGCGACACTTCCTTGCAAGGAAATAGCGTTTACAGATGTCTACCTATCGTAGCAATAGTGTTCTAATGCTTCTTAAAACGCGATATCGCATCTCATTTCTATGTTTCATGGTAAGATATAATATGATTTGCGAAGTGTCATGTATTCCTCGTCTACACTTCAAATGAATGTAAATGCGACACTTCCTTGCTAGGAAATAGCGTCTGCCGATGTCTAGGTATCGTAGCAATAGAGTTCTAATGCTACTTAAAACGCGATATCGCATCTCATTTCTATGCTTCATGGTAAGATATAATATGATTTGCGAAGTGTTATGTATTCCTCGTCTACGATTCAAATGAATGTAAATGCGACACTTCCTTGCAAGGAAATAGCGTTTGCAAATATCTACCTATCGTAGCAATAGTGTTCTAATGCTTCTTAAAACGCGATATCGCATCTCATTTCTATGTTTCATGGTAAGATATAATATGATTTGCGAAGTGTCATGTATTCCTCGTCTACACTTCAAATGAATGTAAATGCGACACTTCCTTGCAAGGAAATAGCGTCTGCAGATGTCTAGGTATCGTAGCAATAGCTTTCTAATGCTTCTTAAAACGCGATAACGCATCTCATTTCTATGTTTCATGGTAAGATATAATATGATTTGCGAAGTGTTATGTATTCCTCGTCTACATTTCAAATGAAAGTAAATGCGACACTTCCTTGCAAGGAAATAGCGATTGCAGATGTCTACGTATCGTAGCAATAGAGTTCATATGATTCTTAAAACGCGATATCGCATCTCATTTCTATGTTTCATGGTAAGATATAACATGATTTGCGAAGTGTTATGTATTCCTCGTCTACACTTCAAATGAATGTAAATGCGACACTTCTTTGCTAGGAAATGGCGTTTGCAAATGTCTACCTATCGTAGCAATAGTGTACTAATGCTTCTTAAATCGCGATATCGCATCTCATTTCTATGTTTCATGGTAAGATATAATATGATTTGCGAAGTGTCATGTATTCCTCGTCTACACTTCAAATGAATGTAAATGCGACACTTCTTGCAAGGAAATAGCGTCTGCAGATGTCTAGGTATCGTAGCAATAGCTTTCTAATGCTTCTTAAAACGCGATAACGCATCTCATTTCTATGTTTCATGGTAAGATATAATATGATTTGCGAAGTGTTATGTATTCCTCGTCTACATTTCAAATGAAAGTAAATGCGACACTTCCTTGCAAGGAAATAGCGATTGCAGATGTCTACGTATCGTAGCAATAGAGTTCATATGATTCTTAAAACGCGATATCGCATCTCATTTCTATGTTTCATGGTAAGATATAACATGTTTTGCGAAGTTGTTATGTATTCCTCGTCTACACTTCAAATGAATGTAAATGCGACACTTCTTTGCTAGGAAATAGCGTTTGCAAATGTCTACCTATCGTAGCAATAGTGTTCTAATGCTTCTTAAAACGCGATATCGCATCTCATTTCTATGTTTCATGGTAAGATATAATATGGTTTGCGAAGTATCATGTATTCCTCGTCTACACTTCAAATGAATGTTAATGCGACACTTCCTTGCTAGGAAATAGCGTCCGCAGATGTCTAGGTATCGTAGCAATAGAGTTCTAATGCTACTTAAAACGCGATATCGCATCTCATTTCTATGTTTCATGGTAAGATATAACATGATTTGCGAAGTGTTATGTATTCCTCGTCTACACTTCAAATGAATGTGAATGCGATACTTCCTCGCTAGGAAATAGCGTTTGCAGATGTCTACGTATCGTAGCAATAGAGTTCTTATGGTCCTTAAAACGCGATATCGCATCTTACTTCTATGTTTCATGGTAAGATATAATATGATTTGCGAAGTGTTATGTATTCCTCGTCTACACTTCAAATGAATGTAAATGCGACACTTCCTTGCTAGGAAATAGCGTCTGCCGATGTCTAGGTATCGTAGCAATAGAGTTCTAATGCTATTTAAAACGCGATATCGCATCTCATTTCTATGCTTCATGGTAAGATATAATATGATTTGCGAAGTGTTACGTATTCCTCGTCTACGATTCAAATGAATGTAAATGCGACACTTCCTTGCAAGGAAATAGCGTTTACAGATGTCTACCTATCGTAGCAATAGTGTTCTAATGCTTCTTAAAACGCGATATCGCATCTCATTTCTATGTTTCATGGTAAGATATAATATGATTTGCGAAGTATCATGTATTCCTCGTCTACACTTCAAATGAATGTAAATGCGACACTTCCTTGCTAGGAAATAGCGTCTGCCGATGTCTAGGTATCGTAGCAATAGGGTTCTAATGCTACTTAAAACGCTATATCGCATCTCATTTCTATGCTTCATGGTAAGACATAATATGATTTGCGAAGTGTTATGTATTCCTCGTCTACACTTCAAATGAATGTAAATGCGACACTTCTTTGCTAGGAAATAGCGTTTGCAAATGACTACCTATCGTAGCAATAGTGTTCTGATGCTTCTTAAAACGCGATATCGCATCTCATTTCTATGTTTCATGGTAAGATATAATATGGTTTGCGAAGTGTCATGTATTCCTCGTCTACACTTCGAATGAATGTAAATGCGACACTTCCTTGCAAGGAAATAGCGTCTGCAGATGTCTAGGTATCGTAGCAATAGAGTTCTAATGCTTCCTAAAACGCGATATCGCATCTCATTACTATGTTTCATGGTAAGATATAATATTCATTGCGAAGTGTTATGCATTCCTCGTCTACGATTCAAATGAATGTAAATGCGACACTTCCTTGCAAGGAAATAGCGTTTGCAGATGTCTACGTATCGTAGCAATAGAGTTCTAATGCTTCTTAAAACGCGATATCGCATCTCATTTCTATGTTTCATGGTAAGATATAATATGATTTGCGAAGTATCATGTATTCCTCGTCTACACTTCAAATGAATGTAAATGCGACACTTCCTTGCTAGGAGAAAGCGTCTGCCGATGTCTAGGTATCGTAGCAATAGAGTTCTAATGCTACTTAAAACGCGATATCGCATCTCATTTCTATGCTTCATGGTAAGATATAATATGATTGGCGAAGTGTTATGTATTCCTCGTCTACGTTTCAAATGAATGTAAATGCGACACTTCCTTGCAAGGAAATAGCGTTTGCAGATGTCTACGTGTCGTAGCAATAGAGTTCTAGTGCTTCTTAAAACGCGATATCGCATCTCATTTCTATGTTTCATTGTAAGATATAATATGATTTGCGAAGTGTTATGTATTCCTCGCCTACACTTCAAATGAATGTAAATGCGACACTTCTTTGCTAGGAAATAGCGTTTGCAAATGTCTACCTATCGTAGCAATAGTGTTCTAATGCTTCTTAAAACGCGATATCGCATCTCATTTCTATGTTTCATGGTAAGATATAATATGATTTGCGAAGTATCATGTATTCCTCGTCTACACTTCAAATGAATGTAAATGCGACACTTCCTTGCTAGGAAATAGCGTCTGCCGATATCTAGGTATCGTAGCAATAGAGTTCTAATGCTACTTAAAACGCGATATCGCATCTAATTTCTATGCTTCATGGAAAGATATAATATGATTTGCGAAGTGTTATGTATTCCTCGTCTACTCATCAAATGAATGTAAATGCGACACTTCCTTGCAAGGAAATAGCGATTGCAGATGTCTACGTATCGTGGCAATAGATTTCATATGATTCTTAAAACGCGATATCGCATCTCATTTCTATGTTTCATGGTAAGATATAACATGATTTGCGAAGTGTTATGTATTCCTCGCCTACACTTCAAATGAATGTAAATGCGACACTTCTTTGCTAGGAAATAGCGTTTGCAAATGTCTACCTATCGTAGCAATAGTGTTCTAATGCTTCTTAAAACGCGATATCGCATCTCATTTCTATGTTTCATGGTAAGATATAATATGATTTGCGAAGTATCATGTATTCCTCGTCTACACTTCAAATGAATGTAAATGCGACTCTTCCTTGCTAGGAAATAGCGTCTGCCGATGTCTAGGTATCGTAGCAATAGAGTTCCAATGCTACTTAAAACGCGATATCGCATCTCATTTCTATGCTTCATGGTAAGACATAATATGATTTGCGAAGTGTTATGTATTCCTCGTCTACACTTCAAATGAATGTAAATGCGACACTTCCTTGCTAGGAAATAGCGTCTGCCGATGTCTAGGTATCGTAGCAATAGAGTTCTAATGCTATTTAAAACGCGATATCGCATCTCATTTCTATGCTTCATGGTAAGATATAATATGATTTGCGAAGTGTTACGTATTCCTCGTCTACGATTCAAATGAATGTAAATGCGACACTTCCTTGCAAGGAAATAGCGTTTACAGATGTCTACCTATCGTAGCAATAGTGTTCTAATGCTTCTTAAAACGCGATATCGCATCTCATTTCTATGTTTCATGGTAAGATATAATATTATTTGCGAAGTATCATGTATTCCTCGTCTACACTTCAAATGAATGTAAATGCGACACTTCCTTGCAAGGAAATAGCGTCTGCAGATGTCTAGGTATCGTAGCAATAGAGTTCTAATGCTTCCTAAAACGCGATATCGCATCTCATTTCTATGTTTCATGGTAAGATATAATATTCATTGCGAAGTTTTATGCATTCCTCGTCTACGATTCAAATGAATGTAAATGCGACACTTCCTGCAAGGAAATAGCGTTTGCAGATGTCTACGTATCGTAGCAATAGAGTTCTTATGATCCTTAAAACGCGATATCGCATCTCACTTCTATGTTTCATGGTAAGATATAATATGATTTGCGAAGTGTTATGTATTCCTCGTCTACACTTCAAATGAATGTAAATGCGACACTTCCTTGCTAGGAAATAGCGTCTGCCGATGTCTAGGTATCGTAGCAATAGAGTTCTAATGCTATTTAAAACGCGATATCGCAGCTCATTTCTATGCTTCATGGTAAGATATAATATGATTTGCGAAGTGTTACGTATTCCTCGTCTACGATTCAAATGAATGTAAATGCGACACTTCTTTGCTAGGAAATAGCGTTTGCAAATGACTACCTATCGTAGCAATAGTGTTCTGATGCTTCTTAAAACGCGATATCGCATCTCATTTCTATGTTTCATGGTAAGATATAATATGGTTTGCGAAGTGTCATGTATTCCTCGTCTACACTTCAAATGAATGTAAATGCGACACTTCCTTGCAAGGAAATAGCGTCTGCAGATGTCTAGGTATCGTAGCAATAGAGTTCTAATGCTTCCTAAAACGCGATATCGCATCTCATTTCTATGTTTCATGGTAAGATATAATATTCATTGCGAAGTGTTATGCATTCCTCGTCTACGATTCAAATGAATGTAAATGCGACACTTCCTTGCAAGGAAATAGCGTCTGCAGATGTCTAGGTATCGTAGCAACAGCTTTCTAATGCTTCTTAAAACGCGATAACGCATCTCATTTCTATGTTTCATGGTAAGATATAATATGATTTGCGAAGTGTTACGTATTCCTCGTCTACATTTCAAATGAAAGTAAATGCGACACTTCCTTGCAAGGAAATAGCGATTGCAGATGTCTACGTATCGTAGCAATAGAGTTCATATGATTCTTAAAACGCGATATCGCATCTCATTTCTATGTTTCATGGTAAGATATAACATGTTTTGCGAAGTTGTTATGTATTCCTCGTCTACACTTCAAATGAATGTAAATGCGACACTTCTTTGCTAGGAAATAGCGTTTGCAAATGTCTACCTATCTTAGCAATAGTGTTCTAATGCTTCTTAAAACGCGATATCGCATCCCATTTCTATGTTTCATGGTAAGATATAATATGGTTTGCGAAGTATCATGTATTCCTCGTCTACACTTCAAATGAATGTTAATGCGACACTTCCTTGCTAGGAAATAGCGTCTGCAGATGTCTAGGTATCTTAGCAATAGAGTTCTAATGCTACTTAAAACGCGATAACGCATCTCATTTCTATGTTTCATGGTAAGATATAATATTCATTGCGAAGTGTTATGCATTCCTCGTCTACGATTCAAACGAATGTAAATGCGACACTTCCTTGCAAGGAAATAGCGTTTGCAGATGTCTACGTATCGTAGCAATAGAGTTCTTATGATCCTTAAAACGCGATATCGCATCTCACTTCTATGTTTCATGGTAAGATATAATATGATTTGCGAAGTGTTATGTATTCCTCGTCTACACTTCAAATGAATGTAAATGCGACACTTCCTTGCTAGGAAATAGCGTCTGCCGATGTCTAGGTATCGTAGCAATAGAGTTCTAATGCTATTTAAAACGCGATATCGCATCTCATTTCTATGCTTCATGGTAAGATATAATATGATTTGCGAAGTGTTACGTATTCCTCGTCTACGATTCAAATGAATGTAAATGCGACACTTCCTTGCAAGGAAATAGCGTTTACAGATGTCTACCTATCGTAGCAATAGTGTTCTAATGCTTCTTAAAACGCGATATCGCATCTCATTTCTATGTTTCATGGTAAGATATAATATTATTTGCGAAGTATCATGTATTCCTCGTCTACACTTCAAATGAATGTAAATGCGACACTTCCTTGCAAGGAAATAGCGTCTGCAGATGTCTAGGTATCGTAGCAATAGAGTTCTAATGCTTCCTAAAACGCGATATCGCATCTCATTTCTATGTTTCATGGTAAGATATAATATTCATTGCGAAGTTTTATGCATTCCTCGTCTACGATTCAAATGAATGTAAATGCGACACTTCCTGCAAGGAAATAGCGTTTGCAGATGTCTACGTATCGTAGCAATAGAGTTCTTATGATCCTTAAAACGCGATATCGCATCTCACTTCTATGTTTCATGGTAAGATATAATATGATTTGCGAAGTGTTATGTATTCCTCGTCTACACTTCAAATGAATGTAAATGCGACACTTCCTTGCTAGGAAATAGCGTCTGCCGATGTCTAGGTATCGTAGCAATAGAGTTCTAATGCTATTTAAAACGCGATATCGCAGCTCATTTCTATGCTTCATGGTAAGATATAATATGATTTGCGAAGTGTTACGTATTCCTCGTCTACGATTCAAATGAATGTAAATGCGACACTTTCTTGCAAGGAAATAGCGTTTACAGATGTCTACCTATCGTAGCAATAGTGTTCTAATGCTTCTTAAAACGCGATATCGCATCTCATTTCTATGTTTCATGGTAAGATATAATATGATTTGCGAAGTATCATGTATTCCTCGTCTACACTTCAAATGAATGTAAATGCGACACTTCCTTGCTAGGAAATAGCGTCTGCCGATGTCTAGGTATCGTAGCAATAGGGTTCTAATGCTACTTAAAACGCTATATCGCATCTCATTTCTATGCTTCATGGTAAGACATAATATGATTTGCGAAGTGTTATGTATTCCTCGTCTACACTTCAAATGAATGTAAATGCGACACTTCTTTGCTAGGAAATAGCGTTTGCAAATGACTACCTATCGTAGCAATAGTGTTCTGATGCTTCTTAAAACGCGATATCGCATCTCATTTCTATGTTTCATGGTAAGATATAATATGGTTTGCGAAGTGTCATGTATTCCTCGTCTACACTTCAAATGAATGTAAATGCGACACTTCCTTGCAAGGAAATAGCGTCTGCAGATGTCTAGGTATCGTAGCAATAGAGTTCTAATGCTTCCTAAAACGCGATATCGCATCTCATTTCTATGTTTCATGGTAAGATATAATATTCATTGCGAAGTGTTATGCATTCCTCGTCTACGATTCAAATGAATGTAAATGCGACACTTCCTTGCAAGGAAATAGCGTTTGCAGATGTCTACGTATCGTAGAAATAGAGTTCTAATGCTTCTTAAAACGCGATATCGCATCTCATTTCTATGTTTCATGGTAAGATATAATATGATTTGCGAAGTATCATGTATTCCTCGTCTACACTTCAAATGAATGTAAATGCGACACTTCCTTGCTAGGAAATAGCGTCTGCCGATGTCTAGGTATCGTAGCAATAGAGTTCTAATGCTACTTAAAACGCGATATCGCATCTCATTTCTATGCTTCATGGTAAGATATAATATGATTGGCGAAGTGTTATGTATTCCTCGTCTACGATTCAAATGAATGTAAATGCGACACTTCCTTGCAAGGAAATAGCGTTTGCAGATGTCTACGTGTCGTAGCAATAGAGTTCATATGATTCTTAAAACGCGATATCGCATCTCATTCCTATGTTTCATGGTAAGATATAATATGATTTGCGAAGTATCATGTATTCCTCGTCTACACTTCAAATGAATGTAAATGCGACTCTTCCTTGCTAGGAAATAGAGTCTGCCGATGTCTAGGTATCGTAGCAATAGAGTTCTAATGCTACTTAAAACGCGATATCGCATCTCATTTCTATGCTTCATGGTAAGATATAATATGATTGGCGAAGTGTTATGTATTCCTCGTCTACACTTCAAATGAATGTAAATGCGACACTTCCTTGCTAGGAAATAGCGTCTGCCGATGTCTAGGTATCGTAGCAATAGAGTTCTAATGCTACTTAAAACGCGATATCGCATCTCATTTCTATGCTTCATGGTAAGATATAATATGATTGGCGAAGTGTTATGTATTCCACGTCTACGATTCAAATGAATGTAAATGCGACACTTCCTTGCAAGGAAATAGCGTTTGCAGATGTCTACGTATCGTAGCAATAGAGTTCTAGTGCTTCTTAAAACGCGATATCGCATCTCATTTCTATGTTTCATGGTAAGATATAATATGATTTGCGAAGTGTTATGTATTCCTCGCCTACACTTCAAATGAATGTAAATGCGACACATCCTTGCAAGGAAATAGCGATTGCAGATGTCTACGTATCGTAGCAATAGAGTTCATATGATTCTTAAAACGCGATATCGCATCTCATTTCTATGTTTCATGGTAGGATATAACATGATTTGCGAAGTGCTATGTATTCCTCGTCTACACTTCAAATGAATGTGAATGCGATACTTCCTCGCTAGGAAATAGCGTTTGCAGATATCTACGTGTCGTAGCAATAGCTTTCTAATGCTCCTTAAAACGCGATATCGAATCTCATTTCTATGATTCATGGTATAGTTATAATATGATTTGCGAAGTATCATGTATTCCTCGTCTACACTTCAAATGAATGTAAATGCGACACTTCCTTGCTAGGAAATAGCGTCTGCAGATGTCTAGGTATCGTAGCAAGAGAGTTCAAATGCTTCTTAAATCGAGATATTGCATCTCATATCTATGTTTCATGATAAGATATAATATTCATTGCGAAGTGTTATGCATTCCTCGTCTACACTTCAAATGAATGTAAATGCGACACTTCCTTGCAAGGAAATAGCGATTGCAGATGTCTACGTATCGTAGCAATAGAGCTCAAATGTTTCTTAAAACGCGATATCGCATCTCATTTCTATGTTTCATGGTAAGATATAACATGATTTGCGAAGTGTTATGTATTCCTCGTCTACACATCAAATGAATGTGAATGCGATACTTCCTCGCTAGGAAATAGCGTTTGCAGATGTCTACGTATCGTAGCAATAGCTTTCTAATGCTTCTTAAAACGAGATATTGCATCTCATATCTATGTTTGATGATAAGATATAATATTCATTGCGAAGTGTTATGCATTCCTCGTCTACACTTCAAATGAATGTAAATGCGACACTTCCTTGCAAGGAAATAGCGATTGCAGATGTCTACGTATCGTAGCAATAGAGTTCAAATGATTCTTAAAACGCGATATCGCATCTCATTTCTATGTTTCATGGTAAGATATAACATGATTTGCGAAGTGTTATGTATTCCTCGCCTACACTTCAATTCGAATGTAAATGCGACACATCCTTGCAAGGAAATAGCGATTGCAGATGTCTACGTATCGTAGCAATAGAGTTCATATGATTCTTAAAACGCGATATCGCATCTCATTTCTATGTTTCATGGTAAGATATAACATGATTTGCGAAGTGTTATGTATTCCTCGTCTACACTTCAAATGAATGTGAATGCGATACTTCCTCGCTAGGAAATAGCGTTTGCAGA